>NW_017196158.1:0-8614 GCF_001704415.2 Capra hircus
ATGAAAGGCGAGAGGGAATCAAGGGTCGTGCCACCATTCCAGAGTCCCCCAGATGTCTCAGTCCTTTCCAGGGAACCTGTCTTCCCTGCACTGCCTGGACGTTCAAGCAGAGGATCGACTCACACCACGGTGCACGTGGGACAGCCTTGTGGGAAAGCCTAGTGGGAAAGCCTCGTGGGAAAGCCTCGAGGGAAAGCCACAGATCCCTTGATCCACGCGAAGGGAACCGTGACACTGCTGCTACAGCTCGGGAGGAAAGCGCACGTGCATGCCCCCACTCGAGACGAGGACTGACTCCCCTGGGGAGACTCCACAAGTACCCAAGATCCATGTCAGCACTGGAGAGGAAGTCCTCAGGTTCCGGCACCGACTCCACACAAGGTCTTAGGCCCCGGCATCGACGGGAGAGGAATCCCGAGAGGCCCCCGAGCAACTCGCATGGGGACTGGCCTTTCCTGAGGCCACCAGAGCGGGTCCCTGAGGTCCCCGTCGTAAGTCGAGCGCACCTGCCGTAACTCGAGAAAATCAAGGAGGTTCTCCCCTCCAGGCGAGATGAGGCCCATTTCCACTGAGGCATCTCGAGGCTAATCACACCTAACCTCTGGAACTTCCAAAGGGTCCTTCACACCCTTGCTGGCAACTCAAGAAGTTCCCCGACATACCCGTCTCCACAAGAGAGGAAGCACGAGAGTCCCGCCCACATCCAGAGGAGCCCCTATTCCGCCTCCTAGTTCGAGAGGAGGGATCCTTTCCATGCGTGTTCGGGAAAGAATTCCCAGCATTCCCGTCGCATCTCAAGAGGAGGCGCTCTCCACAGGAAAGGCGAGAGGAACTCCCTGGTCGTGTCACCATTCACAGAGTCCCCCAGATGACTCGGTCCATTCCAGGGAAACCTGTTTTCCCTGCACTGTCTCGACTTTCAAGTCGAGGATGCACTCAAAAAAGGGTGGCACGTGGGACAGCCCTGTGGGAAAACCTCGTGGGAAAGCTTCGTGCGAAAGCCTCGAGGGAAAGCCACAGATCCCTTGAACCACGCGAAGGGAAGCGTGACACTGCTGCTACATCTCGGGAGGAAAGCGCACGTGCATGTCCCCACTCGTGAAGAGGTCTGACTCCCCTGGGGAGACTCCAGAAGTACCCCAAGATCCATGTCTGCACTGGAGAGGAATCCTCAGGTTCCGTCACCGACTCCAAACAAGGTCTTAGGCCCCGGCATCGATGGGAGAGGAATCCCGAGACGCCCCGAGCAAGTCGCATGGGGACTGGCCTTTCCTGAGGCCACCAGAGCGGGTCCCTGAGGTCCCCGTCATAAGACGAGAGCACATGCCGCAACTCCAGAAAATCCAGGAGGTTCTCCCCTCCAGGCGAGATGAGGCCCATTTCGGCTAAGGCGTCTCGAGGCTAATCACACCTAACCACTGGAACTTCCAAAGGGTCCTTCACACCCTTCCTGCAACTCAAGTAGTTCCCCGACATACGCGTCTCCAGTCGAGAGGAAGCACGGGACCCTGCCCACATCCATAGGAGCCCCGTTTCCACCTCCTAGCTCGAGAGGTGGGATCCTTTCCCTGCGTGGTCGGGAAGGAATTCCCTGCGTTCCAGTCGCGTCTCAAGAGGAGGCGCTCTCCACAGGAAAGGCGAGAGGAACTCCAGGGTAGTGCCAACATTTCCAGAGTCCCCCAGATGTCTCAGTCCATTCCAGGGAAACCTGTTTTCCCTGCACTGCCTCGACTTTCAAGCCGAGGATCGACTCACACCACGGTGGCACGTGGGACAGCCTTTTCGGAAAGCCTCGTGGGAAAGCCTCGTGGGAAAGCCTCGAGGGAAAGCCACAGATCCCTTGATCCACGCGAAGGGAAGAGTGGCACTGCTACTACAGCTCGGGAGGAAAGCTTACGTGCATGCCCCCACTGGAGACGAGGACTGAATCCCCTGGGGAGACTCCAGAAGTACCCCAATATCCATGTCAGCACTGGAGAGGAATCCTCAGGTTCCGGCACCACTCCACACAAGGTCTTAGGCACCAGCGTCGACGGGAGAGGAATCCCGAGAGGCCCCCGAGCAACTCGCATGGGGTCTGGCCTTTCCTGAGGCCACAAGAGCGGGTCCCTGAGGTCCCCGTCATAAGTCGAGAGCACCTGCCCCAACTCGAGTAAATCCAGGAGGTTCTCCTTTAAAGGCGAGATGAGGCCAATTTCCGCTGAGGCGTCTCGAGGCTAACCACACCTAACCGCTGGAACTTCCAAAGCGTCCTTCACACCCTTGCTGCAACTCAAGAAGTTCCGCGACATACCCGTCTCCACTGGAGACGAAGCACGCGAGTCCCGCCCACATCCAGAGGAGCCCCGTTTCCGCCTCCTAGCTCGAGAGAAGGGGACCTTTCCTGCGTGGTCGGAAAAGAATTCCCGGCGTTCCCGTCGCATCTCAAGAGGAGGCACTCTAATCCGGAAAGGCGAGAGGAACTCCAGGGTCGTGCCACCATTCCCAGAGTGCCCCAGATGTTCCAGTCCATTCCAGGGAAACCTTTTTTCCCTGCACTGCCTCGACTTTCAAGCCGAGGATCGACTCACACCACTGTGGCACGTGGGACAGCCCTCTGGGAAAGCCTCGTGGGAAAGCCTCGTGGGAAAGCTTCGATCGAAAGCCACAGATCCCTTGATCCAAGCGAATAGAAGCGTGACACTGCTGCTACAGCTCGAGAGGAAAGTACACGTGCATGCCCCACTTGAGACGAGAACTGACTCCCCTGGGGAGACTCCAGAAGTCCCCCAAGATCCATGTCAGCACTGGAGAGGAATCCTCAGGTTCAGGCACCGACTCCTCACAAGGATTTAGGCCCCGGCTTCGAAGGGAGAGGAATCCCGAGAGGCCCCCGGGAAACTCGCAAGGGGACTGGCCTTTCCTGAGGCCACCAGTCCGGGTCGCTGAGGTCCCCGTTGTAAGTCGAGAGCACCTGCCGTAACTCGAGAAAATCCAGGAGGTTCTGCCCTCCATGCGAGATGAGGCCCATTTCCGCTGAGGCGTCTTGAGGCTAATCACACCTAACCTCTGGAACTTCCAAAGGGTCCTTCACACCCTTGCTGCAACTGAAGAAGTTCCACGACATACCCGTCTCCGCTCGAGAGGAAGCACGAGAGTCCCGCCCATATACAGAGGAGCCCCGATTCTGCCTCCTAGCTCGAGACGTGGGATCCTTTCCCCGCGTGGTTGAGAAAGAATTCCCGGCATTCCCGTCGCATCTCAAGACGAGGCCCTCTCCACAGGAAAAGCGAGAGGAACTCCAGGGTCCTGCCACCATTCCCAGAGTCCCCCAGATGTCTCAGTCCATTTCAGGGAATCCTGTTTTCCCTGCACTGCCTCAACTATCAAGCCGAGGATAGACTCACACCACGGTGGCACGTGGGACAGCCCTGTGGGAAAGCCTCGTGGGAAAGCCTCATGGGAAAGCCTCGAGGAAAAGCCACAGATCCATTGATCCACGAGAAGGGAAGCATGACATTGCTGCTACAGCTCGGGAGGAAAGCGCACGTGCATGCCCCCGCTCGAGAGCAGGACTGACTCCCATGGGGAGACTCCAGAAGTTCCCCAAGATCCATGTCAGAACTGAAGTGGAATCCTCAGTTTCCGGCACCGACTCCACACAAAGTCTTAGGCCCCGGCATCGACGGGAGAGGAATCCCGAGAGGCCCCCGAGCAACTCGCATGTGGACTGGCCTTTCCTGAGGCCACCAGAGCGTGTCCCTGAGGTCCCCGTCGTAAGTCGAGCGCACCTGCCGCAACTCGAGAAAATCCAGGAGGTTCTCCCGTCCAGGCGAGACGAGGCTCATTTCCGCTGAGGCGTCTCGAGGCTAATCACACCTAACCTCTGGAACTTCCAAAGGGTCCTTCACACCCTTGCTGCAACTCAAGAAGTTCCCCGACGTACCCGTCTCCACTCGAGAGGAAGCTCGAGAGTCCCGCCCACATCCAGAGGAGCCCGTTTCCGCTTCTAGCTCGAAAGGAGGGGTCCTTTCCCTGCGTGGTCCGGAAAGAATTCCCGGCGTTCCCGTCGCATCTCAAGAGGAGGCGCTCTCCACAGGAAAGGCGAGAGGGACTCCAGGGTCGTGCCACCATTCCCAGAGTGCCCCAGATGTCTCAGTCCATTCCAGGGAAACCTGTTTTCCCTGCACTGCCTCGACTTTCAAGCCGAGGATCGACTCACACCACGGTGGCACGTGGGACAGACCTGTGGTAAAGCCTCATGGGAAAGCCTCATGGGAAAGCCTCGAGGGAAAGCCATAGATCGCTTGATCCACGAGAAGGGAAGCGTGACACTGCTGCTAAAGCTCGGGAGGAAAGCGCACGTGCCTACCCCCACTCGAGACGAAGACTGACTCCCCTGGGGAGACACCAGAAGCTCCCAAGATCCATTTCAGCACTGGAGAGGAATACTCAGGTTCCGGCACCGACTCCACACAAGGTCTTAGGCCCCGGCATTGACGGGAGAGGAAACCCGAGAGGCCCCCGAGCAACTCGCATGGGGACTGGCCTTTTCTGAGGCCATCAGAGCGGGTCCCTGAGGTCCACATCGTAAGTCGAGAGCACCTGCCGCAACTCGAGAAAATCCAGGAGGTTCTCCCCTCCAGGCGAGATGAGGCCCATTTCCGCTGAGGCGTTTCGAGGCTAATCACACCTAACTTCTGGAACTTCCAAAGGGTCCTTCACACCCTTGCTGCAACTCAAGAAGTTCCCTGACATACCCGTCTCCACTCGAAGGAAGCACGATTGTCCCGCCAACATCCAGAGGAGCCCCGTTTCCGCCTCCTAGCTCGAGAGGTGGGATCCTTTCCCTGCGTGGTCGGGAAAGAATTCCCGGCGTTCCCGTCGCATCTCAAGAGGAGGCGCTCTCCACAGGAAAGGCGAGAGGAACTCCAGGGTCGTGCCACCATTCCCAGAGTCCCCCAGATGTCTCAGTCCATTCCAGGGAAACCTGTTTTCCCTGCACTGCCTCGACTTTCCAGCCTAAGATGCATTCACACCACGGTGGCACGTGGGACAGCCCTGTGGGAAAGCCTCGAGGGAAAGCCTCGAGGGAAAGCCACAGATCCCTTGATCCACGCGATGGGAAGCGTGACACTGCTGCTACAGCTTGGGAGGAAAGCGCACGTGCATGCCCCCACTAAAGACGAGGACTGACTACCCTGGGGAGACTCCAGAAGTACCCCAAGATCCATGTCAGCACTGGAGAGGAGTCCTCAGGTTCCGGCACCGACTCCACACAAGGTCTTAGGCCCCGGCATCGACGGGAGAGGAATCCCGAGAGGCCCCAGAGCAACTCGCATGGGGACTGGCCTTTCCTGAGGCCACCAGTAGCGGGTCCCTGAGGTCCCCATCGTAAGTCGAGAGCACCTGCCGCAACTCGAGAAAATCCAGGAGGTTCTCCCCTCCAGGCGAGATGAGGCCCATTTCCGCTCAGGAGTTCGAGGCTAATCACACCTAACCTCTGGAACTTCCAAAGGGTCCTTCTCATCCTTGATGAAACTCTAGAAGTTCCCCGACATACCCGTCTCCACTCGAGAGGAAGCACGAGAGACCTGCCCACATCCAGAGGAGCCACGGTTCCGCCTCCTAGCTCGAGAGGAGGGATCCGTTCCCTGCGTGGTCGGGAAAGAATTCCCGGCGTTCCCAAACCATCTCAAGAGGAAGGCGCTCTCCACAGGAATGGCGAGAGGAACTCCAGGGTCGTGCCACCATTCCCTGTGTCACCCAGATGTCTCAGTCCATTCCAGGGAAACCTGTTTTCCCTGCACTGCCTCGACTTTCAAGCCGAGGATCGACTCACACCACGGTGGCACGTGGGACCGCCCTGTGGGAAAGCCTCGTGGGAAAGCCTCGTGGGAAAGCCTCCATGGAAAGCCACAGATCCCTTGATCCACGCGAAGGGAAGCGTGACACTGCTGCTACACCTCGGGAGGAAAGCGCACGTGCATGCCCCCACTCGAGACGAGGACTGACTCCCCTGGGGAGACTCCAGAAATCCCCCAAGACCCATGTCAGCACTGGAGAGGAATCCTCAGGTTCCGGCATGGACTCCACACAATGTCTTAGGCCCTGGCATCGACGGGAGAGGAATCCCGAGAGGCCCCCAAGCAACTATCATGGGGACTGGCCTTTCCTGAGGCCACCAGAGCGGGTCCCTGAGGTCCCCGTCGTAAGTCGAGAGCACCGGCCGCAACTCGAGAAAATCCAGGAGGTTCTCCCCTCCAGGCGAGATGAGGCCCATTTCCGCTGAGGCGTCTCGAGGCTAATCACACCTAACCTCTGGAACTTCCAAAGGGTCCTTCACACACTTGCTGCAACTCAAGAAGTTCCCCGACATACCCGTCTCCACTCGAGAGGAAGCAGGAGAGTCCCGCCCACATCCAGAGGAGCCCCGTTTCAGCCTCCTAGCTCGAGAGCAGGGATCCTTTCCCTGCGTGGTCGGGAAAGAATTCCCAGCGATTCCCGTTGCATCTCAAGAGGAGGCGCTCTCCACAGGAAAGGCGAGAGGAACTCCAGGTCATGCCACCATTCCCAGAGTCCCCCAGATCTCTCAGTCCATTCCAGGGAAACCTGTTTTCCCTGCACTGCCTCGAACTTTCAAGCCGAAGATGCATTCACACCACGGTGGCACGTGGGACAGCCCTGTGGGAAAGCCTCGTGGGAAAGCCTCGAGGAAAGCCACAGATCCATTGATCCACGAGAAGAGAAGCATGACATTGCTGCTACAGCTCGGGAGGAAAGCGCACGTGCAATGCCCCCGCTCGAGAGCAGGACTGACTCCCCTGGGGAGACTCCAGAAGTTCCCCAAGATCCATGTCAGAACTGGAGTGGAATCCTCAGTTTTCGGCACCGACTCCACACAAAGTCTTAGGCCCAGCATCGACGGGAGAGGAATCCCGAGAGGCCCCCGAGCAACTCGCATGTGGACTGGCCTTTCCTGAGGCCACCAGAGCGTGTCCCTGAGGGCCCCGTCGTAAGTAGAGCGCACCTGTCGCAACTCGAGAAATTCCAGGAGGTTCTCCCCTCCAGGCGAGACGAGGCTCATTTCCGCTGAGGCGTCTCGAGGCTAATCACACCTAACCTCTGGAACTTCCAAAGAGTCCTTCACAACCTTACTGCAACTCAAGAAGTTTCCCCGACATACCCGTCTCCACTCGAGAGGAAGCACGAGAGTCCCGCCCACATCCAGAGCAGCCCCGATTCCGCCTCCTAGCTCGAGAGTAGGGATCCTTTCCCTGCGTGTCGGGAAAGAATTTCCCGGCGTTCCCGTCGCATCTCAAGAGGAGGCACTCTCCACCAGGAAAAGGCGAGAGGAACTCCAGGGTCGTGCCACCATTCCCAGAGTCCCCCAGATGTCTCAGTCCATTCCAGGGAAAACCTGTTTTCCCTGCACTGCCTCGACTTTCAAGCCGAGGATCGACTCACACCACGGTGGCACGTGGGACAGACCTGTGGTAAAGCCTCGGGAAAGCCTCATGGGAAAGCCTCGAGGGAAAGCCATAGATCGCTTGATCCACGAGGGAAGCGTTGACACTGCTGCTAAAGCTCGGAGGAAAGCGCACGTGCCTACCCCCACTCGAGACGAAGACTGACTCCCCTGGGGAGACACCAGAAGCTCCCAAGATCCATTTTCAGCACTGGAAAGGAATACTCAGGTTCGCCACGACTCCACACAAGGTCTTAGGCCCCGGCATTGACGGGAGAGGAAACCGAGAGGCCCCCGAGCAACTCGCATATGGGACTGGCCTTTTCTGAGGCCATCAGAGCGGGTCCCTGAGGTCCCCATCGTAAGTCGAGAGCACTGCCGCAACTCGAGAAAATCCAGGAGGTTCTCCCCTCCAGGCGAGATGAGGCCCATTTCCCTGAGGCGTTTCGAGGCTAATCACACCTAACTTCTGGAACTTCCAAAGGGTCCTTCACACCCTTGCTGCAACTCAAGAAGTTCCCTGACATACCCGTCTCCACTCGAGGAAGCACGATTGTCCCGCCAACATCCAGAGGAGCCCCGTTTCCGCCTCCTAGCTCGAGAAGGAAAGGCCAGTCCCATGCGAGTTGCTCAGGGCGCCTCCGGGTATCCTCTCCCTTCGATGACGGACCCTTAAGACCCCGCAGTGTGGAGTCGTGCCGCGAACCTGAGATTCCTCCTCCAGTGCTGACATGATCTTTAGGGCTACTTCTGGAGTTTCCCCAGGGGGAGTCAGTCCTCCCTCTCGAGTAGCGGCATGGCACGTAGCGCTTTCGCTCCGAAGCTCTAGCAGCAGTGTCGTGCTTCCCTTCTCGTGATCAAGGGATTCTGTGGCTTCCCTTGAGGCCTTTCCACGCAGGCTTTCCCACGAGCTTTCCCTCATGGCTGTCCCATTGAGCCACCGTGAGTGTGATCGATCTCGGCTTGAAAGTCCGAGGGCTGTGCACGGGAAAAACCAGGTTATTCCCTGAAATGGACTGCAGACAATCGGACGGGACTTCTGGGAATTGTGCGCACGACCCTGGAGTTCCTCTCGCCTTTGCTGTGGAGAGCTCCTCCTCTTGAGATGGCCGACGGGGAACGCCGGCGGAAATCTTTGCCGACACGCATGGGAAAAATTATCCTACC
>NW_017196159.1:0-8613 GCF_001704415.2 Capra hircus
TTCCCCAACATGCCCGTCTCACTCGACAGGAAGCACGAGAGTCCCGCCCACATCCAGAGGAGCACCGTTTCCGCCTCCTAGCTAGAGAGGAGGGATACTTTTCCCTGCGTGGTCGGGAAAGAATTCCCGGCGTTCCCGTCGCATCTCAGAGGACAGGCGCTCTCCACAGGAAAGCGAGAGGAACTCCAGGGTCGTTTCACCATTCCAGAGCCCCCAGATGTCTCAGTCCATTCCAGGGAAACCTGTTTTCCCTACACTGCCTCGACTTTCAAGCGAGGGATCGACTCACACCACGGTGGCACGTGGGGACAGCCCTGTGGGAAAGCTCGTGGGAAAGCCTCCTGGGAAAGCTCTGGGAAAGCCACAGATCACTTGATACTCGCAAAGGGAAGCGCGACACTGTTGCTAAAGCTCGGGAGGAAAGCGCACGTTCATGCCCAATTCGAGACGAAGACTGTCTCCCCTGGGGAGACTCCAGAAGTACCCCAAGATCCATGTCAGCACTGGAGAGGAATCCTCCGGTTCCGCACCTACTCCACACAAGGTTTTATGCCCGTCATCGACGGGAGAGGAATCCCTAGAGGGCCCCCGAGTAACTCGCATGGGGACCGTCCTTTCGATATGCCACCAGAGCGGGTCCCTGAGGTCCCCGTCGTAAGTCGAGAGCACCTGCCACAAACTCGAGAAAATCCAAGAGGTTCTCCCCTCCAGGCGAGATGAGGCCCATTTCCGCTGAGGCGTCTGGAGGCTAATCACACCTAACCTCTGGAACTTCCATAGGGTACTTCACACCCTTGCTGCAACTCAAGAAGTTCCCCGACATACCCGTCTCCAGTCGAGAGGAAGCACGAGAGTCCCGCCCACATCCAGAGGAGCCCCGTTTCAGCTTCCTAGCTCGAGAGGAGGGATCCTTTCCCTGCGTGTTCGGGAAAGAATTTCTGGCGTTCCCGTTGCATCTCAAGAGGAGGCACTCTCCACAGGAAAGGCGAGAGGAACTCCAGGGTCGTTCCCCCATTCCCAGAGTCCCCCAGATTTCTCAGTCCATTCCAGGGAAACCTGTTTTCCCTGCACTGCCTCGACTTTCAAGCCGAGGATCGACTCACACCACGGTGGCACGTGGGACAGCCCTGTGGGAAAGCATCGTGGAAAAGCCTCCTGGGAAAGCCTCGGAGGGAAAGCCACAGATCCTTGATCCACGCGAAGGGAAGCGTGACACTGCTGCTACAGCTCGGGAGGAAAGCGCACGTGCATGCCACCACTTAGAGGAGGACTGACTCCCCTGGGGAGACTCCAGAAGTACCCCAAGATCCATGTCAGCACTGGAGAGGAATCCTCAGGTTCCGGCACCGACTCCACACAAGGTCTTAGGCCCCGGCATCGACGAGAGAGGAATCCCGAGTGATCCCCCGAGCAACTCGCAAGGGGACTGGCCTTTCCTGAGGCCACCAGAAGCGCGTACTTGACGTCCCGGTCGTAGGTCGAGAGCACCTGCCGCAACTCGAGAAAATCCAGGAGGTTCTCCCCTCCAGGTGAGATGAGGCCCATTTCCGCTGAGGCGTCTCGAGGCTAATCACACCTAACGTCTGGAACTTCCAACGGGTCCTTCACACCCTTGCTGCAACTCAAGAAATTTCTCGACATACCCGTCGCCACTCGAGAGGAACACGAGCGTCCCGCCCACATCGAGAGGAGCCCCGTTTCCGCCTGCTAGCTCGAAAGGAGGGATCCAATCCCTGCTTGGATGGGAAAGAATTCCCGGCGTTCCTGTCGCATCTCAAGAGAAGGCGCTCTCCACAGGAAAGGCGAGAGGAACTCCAGGGTCGGTGCCACCATTCCCAGAGTCCCCCTGATGTCTCATTTCATTCCAGGGAAACCTGATTTCCCTGCAATGTCTCGACTTTCAAGCCGAGGATCGACTCACACCACGGTGGCACGTGGGACAGACCTGTGGGGCAAGCCTCGATGGGAAAGCCTCGAGGGAAAGCCACAGATCCCTTGATCCACGCGAAGGGAAGCGCGACACTGCTGCTACAGCTTGGAGTAAAGCGCACGTGCATGCCCCCACTCGAGACGAGGACTGACTCCCCTGGGGAGACTCCAGAAATACCCCAAGATCCATGTCAGCACCGGAGAGGAAACCTCGGGTTCCGGCACCGACTTCACACAAGGTCTTAGGCCCGGCATCGACGGGAGAGGAATCCCTGAGATGCCCCCGAGCAATTCGCATGGGGACTGGCCTTTCCTGAGGCCACCAGAGCGGGTCCCTGAGGTCCCCGTCATAAGTCGAGAACACCTGCCCGCAACTCGAGAAAATCCAGGAGGTTCTCCCCTCCAGGAGAGATGAGGCCCATTTCCGCTGAGGCATCTCGAGGCTAATCACACCTAACCTCTGGAACTTCCAAAGGGTCCTTCACACCCTTGCTGCAACTCAAGAAAGTTCCCCGACATACCTGTCTCCACTCGAGAGGAATCACGAGAGTCCCTCCCTCATCCAGAGGAGCCGCGGTTTCCGCCCTCTAGCTCGAGAGGAGGGATCCTTTCCCTGCGTGGTCGGGAAAGAATTCCCGGCGTTCCTGTCGCATCTCAAGAGGAGGCGCTCTCCACAGGAAAGCGAAGAGGAACTCCAGTGTCGTGCCACCATTCCCAGAGTCCCCCAGATGTCTCAGTCCATTCCAGGGAAACCTGTTTCCCTGCACTGCCTCGACTTTCAAGCCGAGGATCGACTCACAACACGGTGGCACGTGGGACAGCCGCCTGTGGGAAAGCCTCGTGGGAAAGCCACAGATCCCTTGATCCACGCGAAGGGAAGCGTGACACTGCTGCTACAGCTCGGGAGGAAAGCGCACGTGCATGCCCCCACTCGAGACGAGGACTGACTCCCCTGGGGAGACTCCAGAAGTACGCCAAGATCCATGTCAGCACTGGAGAGGAATCCTCAGGTTCCGGCACCGACTCTACACAAGGTCTGATGCCGGGGTCCAGCCCCGGTGGATCCAGGGAATTCGAAGGGTGGACGGCGTTGGCGTGGAAAGACTTGTTTATTTATTAATGTAAGATTAGATTAGGAAACTATAGTGTAGTAAGAAGATTAAGTGGAGGAAGAAGGCTGAATAGCTTGGTTTACTCGGACGGTCAATAAAATTCCAGACAAGGAATTTGCACCTCCTACGTTGGCCACCGGCGCCCGCTTGAATATCTAAGGGTGCCTCGCCTTAAGCTCCCTTTCGTGCGGGTCTTAACAGCCAGGGCAAGTAAGTAGACCTGGCGAGACTCCGCACTCCAGGTGGAGATTCATCCTGAAGTTATAGTAAAGAGCAGAGAGAAGGAAAGTTAGAGAACGAAGAAAGAGAGAGAAAGACACGGGGGGAGCCAGAGTCCCAAGAAACCAGGCTGAGAGACTAGTTCGAGAAGCTGGTCCGAGAATCTGGCCCCCGGCCCCTGGCCTCCTCCTTTATTGTTCAGAAGGCCTTTTATACTTTTGATAAAACATGGAGATCAATGGATAACACAAAATTATATAGTGTTCGCAACCCAGATTCTTTCTGTATATCATTTTGTATACAAAAGGTCTCAGGTGATTTACATTATCTTCTGGCCAAGAGGCTTGTTAACACTTTTTGGCTCTCTTCCTTAATGAATGTTAATTTTGTTTCCCCTGAAGTGTTTTTCTTTAATCTGCATCTCCTTAAAGCATTAAAGTTACATCTCTATAGAACAAAGGTGCAGTGGGTTATAACAAAGAAGGTACTTAACTCAAAGATCTAATGTTGCTAATACCAGGTCTACTACTTGTTTTTCTATATACCAACTATATCTAAAAATAAAGGATATGAAAATTTGGCAGCAAGCATTGACCCAAAAAATGAAACTTTTAATCAGTCCTATTCTAAAGATTTTGACTCCTCGGAAGCTCCTGCATTCCTAGGATGTTTTTAAGCTTCCTGTGCCTCCTGCGGTCAGGAGGCCTCAAACAATCACAAGCGCAGCTGTACGAGTCCTACAGGCAGGCTAGAAAGAAATCAGAGGGTTTTTGGATTGAAACACTCTTTCAAATGCAGAAGACTAACGGCCTGAATTGACTTTTTCCAGAAAAGGTCAGAAGAGTGAAAAAGCAGAGCACAAAAACCGGCAGATTTTTGTTGGGGTACCGTGCTTAAAAATTTCAAGAGGGATCCCTGAAGTCTGAGCACGCCTTGCGTATGTCAGCTTCCTTCCTCATAACCTTGTCACGGGCGGGCTACCTCACACTGGCTCCCGGCAGTCTTAGGCCCCGGCATCGACGGGAGAGGAATCCCGAGAGGCCCCCGAGCAACTCGCATGCGGACTGGCCTTTCCTGAGGCCACCAGAGCGGGTCCCTGAGGTCCCCGTCGTAAGTCGAGAGCACCTGCCACAACTCGAGAAAATCCAGGAGGTTTCTCCCCTCCAGGCGAGATGAGGCCCATTTCCGCTGAGGCATCTCGAGGCTAATCACACCTAACCTCTGGAACTTCCAAAGGGTCCTTCACACCCCTTGCTGGCAACTCAAGAAGTTCCCCGACATACCCGACTCCACTCGAAAGAAGCACGAGAGTCCCGCCCACATCCAGAGGAGCCCCGTTTCCGCCTCCTAGCTCGAGGGAGGGATCCTTTCCCTGCGTGGTCAGGGAAAGAATTCCCGGCATTTCCGTCGCATCTCAAGGGGAGGCGCTCTCCAAAGGAAAGGCGAGAGGAACTCCAGGGTCCGTGCCACCATTCCCAGAGTCCCCCAGATGTCTCAGTCCATTCCAGGGAAACCTGTATTCCCTGCACTGCCTCCACTTTCAAGACGAGGATCGACTCACACCACGGTGGCACGTGGGACAGCCCTGTGGGAAAGCCTCGTGGGAAAGCCTCGAGGGAAAGCCACAGATCCCTTGATCCACGCGAAGGGAAGTGCGACACTGCTGCTACAGCTCGGAAGGAAAGTGCACGTGCATGCCCCCACTTGAGACGAGGACTGACTCCCCTGGGGAGACTCCAGAAGTACCCCAAGATCCATGTCAGCACTGGAAGAGGAATCCTCAGGTTCCGGCACTGACTCCACACAAGGTCTTAGGCCCAAGCATCGACGGGAGAGGAAACCCGAGAAGCTGCCGAGAGGCCCCCGAACAACTCGCATGGGGACTGGCCTTTCCTGAGGACACCAGAGCGGGTCCCTGAGGTCCCCGTCGTAAGTCGAGAGCACCTGCCACAACTCGAGAAAATCCAGGAGGTTCTACCCCTCCAGGTCGAGATGAGGCCCATTTCCGCTGAGGCGTCTCGAGGCTCATCACACCATAAACTCTGGAACTTCCAAAGGGTCCTTCACACCCTTGCTGCAACTCAAGAAGTTTCGCAACATTCCCGACTCCACTCGAGAGGAATCACGGGAGTCCCGCCCACATCCAGAGGAGCCCCGTTTCTGCCTCCTAGCTCGAGAGGAGGGATCCTTTCCCTGCGTGGTGGGGAAAGAATTCCCTGGCGTTCCCGTCGCATCTCAAGAGGAGGCGCTCTCCACAGGAAAGGCGAGAGGAACTCTAGGGCCGTGCCACCATTCCCAGAGTCCCCCAGATGTCTCAGTCCATTCCAGGGAAACCTGCTTTCCCTGCACTGCCTCGACTTTCAAGCCGAGGATCGACTCACACCACGGTGGCAGGTGGGACAGCGCTGTGGGAAAGCCTCGTGGGAAAGCCTCGTGGGAAAACCTCGAGGGAAAGCCACAGATACCTTGATCCACTCGAAGGGAAGCGTGACACTGCTGCTACGGCTGGGGAGGAAAGCGCACGTGCATGCCCCCTCTCGAGACGAGGACTGACTCCCCTGGGGAGACTCCAGAAGTACCTCAAGATCCATGTCAGCACTGGAGAGGAAGCCTCAGGTTCCGGCACTGGCTCCACACAAGATCTTATGGCCCGGCATCGACGTGAGAGGAATCCCGAGAGACCCCGGAGCAACTCGCATGGGGACTGGCCTTTCCTGACGCAACCACAGCGGGTCCCTGAGGTCCCCGTCGTAAGTCGAGAGCACCTGCCGAAACTCGAGAAAATCCAGGAGGTTCTCCACTCCAGGCGAGATGAGGCCCATTTCCGCTGAGGCGTCTCGAGGCTAATCACACCTAAACTCTGGAACTTTCAAAGGGTCCTTCACACCCTTGCTGCAACTCAAGAAGTTTCGCCAACATTCCCGACTCCACTCGAGAGGAAGCACGGGAGTCCCGCCCACATCCAGAGGAGCCCCGTTTCTGCCTCCTAGCTCGAGAGGAGGGATCCTTTCCCTGCGTGGTGGGGAAAGAATTCCCGGCGTTCCCGTCGCATCTCAAGAGGAGGCGCTCTCCACAGGAAAGGCGAGAGGAACTCCAGGGCCGTGCCACATTCCCAGAGTCCCCCAGATGTCTCAGTCCATTCCAGGGAAACCTGCTTTCCCTGCACTGCCTCGACTTTCAAGCCGAGGATCGACTCACACCACGGTGGCAGGTGGGACAGCGCTGTGGGAAAGCCTCGTGGGAAAGCCTCGTGGGAAAACCTCGAGGGAAAGCCACAGATACCTTGATCCACTCGAAGGGAAGCGTGACACTGCTGCTACGGCTGGGGAGGAAAGCGCACGTGCATGCCCCCTCTCGAGACGAGGACTGACTCCCCTGGGAGACTCCAAGAAGTACCTCAAGATCCATGTCAGCACTGGAGAGGAATCCTCAGGTTCCGGCACTGGCTCCACACAAGATCTTATGGCCCAGCATCGACGTGAGAGGAATCCCGAGAGACCCCCGGAGCAACTCGCATGGGGACTGGCCTTTCCTGACGCCAACCACAGCGGGTCCCTGAGGTCCCCGTCGTAAGTCGAGAGCACCTGCCTGAAACTCGAGAAAAATCCAGGAGGTTCTCCACTCCAGGCGAGATGAGGCCGCATTTCCGCTGAGGCGTCTCGAGGCTAATCACACCTAAACTCTGGAACTTTCAAAAGGGTCCTTCACACCCTTGCTGCAACTCAAGAAGTTCCCCGACATACCCGACTCCACTCGAGAGGAAGGCACGAGAGTCCCGCCCACATCCAGAGGAGCCCCGTTTCCGCCTCCTAGCTCGAGAGGAGGGATCCTTTCCCTGCCGTGGTCGGGAAAG
Source organism: Capra hircus (assembly GCF_001704415.2). Lineage (NCBI taxonomy): Eukaryota > Metazoa > Chordata > Mammalia > Artiodactyla > Bovidae > Capra > Capra hircus. Next base: position 7,114 of record NW_017196159.1, read on the forward strand.
AATTCCCGGCGTTCCCGTCGTCATCTCCAGTGGAGGCGCTCTCCAAAGGAAAGGCGAGAGGAACTCCAGGGTCGTGCCACATTCCCAGAGTCCGCCAGATGTCTCAGTCCATTCAAGGAAACCTGTTTTTCCCTGCACTGCCTCGAGTTTCAAGCCGAGGATCGACTCACACCACGGTTGGCACGTGGGACAGCCCTGTGGGAAAAGCCTCGTGGGAAAGCCTCGTGGGAAAAGCCTCGAGGGAAAGCTCCTGATCCCTTGATCCACGCGAAGGGAAGCGTGACACTGCTGCTACAGCTCGGGAGGAAAGTCGCACCTGCATGCCCCCACTCGAGACGAGGACTGACTTCCCTTGGGAGACTCCAGAAGTACCCCAAGATCCATGTCAGCACTGGAGAGGAATCCTCAGGTTCGCGCACCCGCTCCACACAAGGATCTTAGCTCTGGCATCGACGGGAAGGAATCCGAGAGGCCCCGAGCAACTCGCATGGGACTGGCCTTTCCTGACGCCACTACAGCGGGTCCCTGAGGTTCCCGTCGTAATTCGAAAGCACCTGCCGCAACTTGAGAAAATCCAGGAGGTTCTGCCCTCCAGGCGAGATGAGGCCCATTTCCACTGAGCGTCTCCAGGCTAATCACACCTAACCTCTGGAACTTCCAAAGGGTCCTTCACACCCTTGCTGCAACTCGAGAAGTTCCCCGATATATTGTTTCCTCGAGAGGAAGCACGAGAGTCCCGCCCACATCCAGAGAAGCCCCGTTTCGCCTCCAAGCTCGAGAAGGAGGGATCCTTTCCCTACGCGGTCGGGAAAGAATTCCCGGCGTTCCCGTCGCATCTCAAGTGGAAGCGCTCTCCACAGGAAACGCGAGAGTAACTCCAGGGTCGTGCCACATTCCCAGAGTCCCCAGATGTCTCAGTCCATTCCAGGGAAACCTGTTTTCCCTGCACTGCCTCGACTTTCAAGCCGAGGATCGACTCACACCACGGTGGTACGTGGGACAGCCCTGTGGGAAAGCCTCGAGGGAAGCCCCTGATCCCTTGATCCACGCGAAGGGAAGGTGACACTGCTGCTACAGCTCAGGAGGAACGCGCACGTGCATGCCCCACTCGAGACGAGGACTGACTCCCCTGGGCGAGACTCCAGAAGTACCCAAGCTCCATGTCAGCACTGGAGATGAATCCTCAGGTTCCGGCACTGACTCCGCACAAGGTTTTAGGCCCCAGCATCGACGGGGAGAGGAACCCGAGAGGCCCCCGAGAGGCCCCGAAAAACTCGCAAGGGACTGGCCTTTCCTGAGGCCGCCAGAGCGGGTCCCTGAGGTTCCCATCGTAAGTCCAGAGCACCTGCCGCAACTTCGAGAAAATCCAGGAGGTTCTCCCTCCAGCGAGATGAGGCCCATTTCCGCTGAGGTGTCTCGAGGCTAATCACATCTAACATCTGGAACTTCCAAAGGGTCCTTCACACCCTTGCTGCAACTCAAGAAGTTCCCCGACATACC
>NW_017196160.1:0-8613 GCF_001704415.2 Capra hircus
TTCGATGGCTTTCTTCTAGCCTGCCTGCAGGACTCTGCGAGTGTGATTGTTTGAGGCCTCTGACCCGCAGGAGGCACAGGAAGCTTAAAACATCCTAGGAATATAGGGGCTTCCGAAGAGTCAAAATCTTTAGAATAGGACTGATTAAAAGTTTCATTTGTTGAGTCAATGCTTGCTGCCAAATTTTCATATCCTTTATTTTTAGATATAGTTGGCATATAGAAAAACAAGTAGTAGACCTGGTATTAGCAACATTAGATCTTCGAGTTAAGTACCTTCTTTGTTATATCCACTGCACCTTTGTTCTATAGAGATGTAACTTTAATGCTTTAAGGAAATGCAGATTTAAAGAAAAACACTTCAGGGGAAACAAAATTAACATTCATTAAGGAAGAGAGCTAAAAAAGTGTTAACAAGCCTCTTGGCCAGAAGATAATGTAAATCACCTGAGACCTTTTGTATACAAAATGATGTATAGAAAGAGTCTGGGCTGCGAACGCCACATAATTCTGTGTTACCCATTGATCTCAATGTTTTATCAAAGTATAAAAGGCCTTCTGAACAATAAAGGATCAGACCGGTTTCTCGAACTAGTCTCTCGGCCTGGTTTCTTGGGACTCTGGCTGCCCCCATGTCTCTCTCTCTCTCTCTTCTCTTCCCTTCCCTCCTCTGCTCTTTACTTTAACTTCAGGCTGAATCTCCATCTGGGGCGCGGAGGCTCGCCAGGTCTACTTACTTGTCCCGGCTGTTAAGACCCGCACCAAAGGGAGCTTAAGGCGAGGCACACTTAGATATTCAAGCGGGCGCCGGTGGCCCAAGGTAGATGGTGCAAATTCCTTGTCTGGAATTTTATTGGCCTTCCCGCGTAAACCAAGCTATTCAGCCCTCTTCCTCACTTAATCTTCTTATTACACTATAGTTTCTTAATCTAATCTTACATTAATAAACAAACAAGTCTTTCCACCGCAACGCCGTCCACCCCCTTCGAATTCCTGGATCCACGGGGCTGGACCGCCGGGAGACGTGGATCTTGGGGTTCTTCTGGAGTCTCCCCAGGGGAGTCAGTCCTCGTCTCGAGTGGGGCATGCACGTGCGCTTGCACGTGCGCTTTCCTCCCGAGCTGTAGCAGCAGCGTCACGCTGCCCTTCGCGTGGTCAAGGGATCTGTGGCTTTTCCCTCGAGGCTTTCCCACGAGGCTTTTTCCCACGAGGCTTTCCCACAGGGCTGTCCCACGTGCCACCGTGGTGTGAGTCGATCTCGCGCTTGAAAATAGAGGCAGTGCAGGGGAAAAAAGGTCTCCCTGAATGTACTGAGACATCTGTGGGACTCTGGGAATGGTGGCACGACTCTGGAGTTCCTCTCACCTTTCCTGTGGAGAGCCGCCTCCTCCTGAGAAGCGACGGGAACGCGTGGAATTCTTTCCCCACCACGCAGCGAAAGGATCCCTCCTCTCGAGCTAGGAGGCGGAAACGGGGCTCCTCTGGATGTGGGCGGGACTCTCGTGCTACCTCTCGACTGGAGACGGGTATGTCGGGGGAACTTCTTGAGTTGCAGCAAGGGTGTGAAGGACCCTTTGGAAGTTCCAGATGTCAGACGTGATTAGCCTCGAGACGCCTCAGCGGAAATGGGCCTCATCTCGCCTGGAGGGGAGAACCTCCTGGGATTTTCTCGAGTTGCGCGCAGGTGCTCTCGACGTACGACGGGGACCTCAGGGACCGCTCTGGTGGCCTCAGGAAAGGCCAGTCCGCATGCGAGTTGCTCGGGGGCCTCTCGGGAATTCCTCTCCCGTTGATGCCGGGGCCTAAGACTGCCGGGAGCCAGTGTGAGGAAGCCCCGCCCGTGACAAGTTTATGAGGAAGGAAGCTGACATACGCAAGGCGTGCTCAGACTTCAGGGACCCCTCTGGAAATTTTTATGCATGTACCCCAACAAAAATCTGCCGGTTTTTGTGCTCTGCTTTTTCACTCTTCTGACCTTTTCTGGAAAAAAGTCAATTCAGCGCGTTAGTCTTCTGCATTTGAAAGAGTGTTTCAATCCAAAAACCCTCTGATGGCTTTCTAGCCTGCCTGTAGGACTCGTACAGCTGCGCTTGTGATTGTTTGAGGCCTCCTGACCGCAGGAGGCACAGGAAGCTTAAAACATCCTAGGAATGCAGGAGCTTCGAGGAGTCAAAATCTTTAGAATAGGACGGATTAAAAGTTTCATTTTTTGGGTCAATGCTTGCTGCCAAATTTTCATATCCTTTATTTTTAGATATAGTTGGTATATAGAAAAACAAGTAGTAGACCTGGTATTAGCAACATTAGATCTTTGAGTTAAGTACCTTCTTTGTTATAACCCACTGCACCTTTGTTCTATAGAGATGTAAATTTAATGCTTTAAGGAGATGCAGATTAAAGAAAAACACTTCAGGGGAAACAAAATTAACATTCATTAAGGAAGAGAGCCAAAAAGTGTTAACAAGCCTCTTGGCCAGAAGATAATGTAAATCACCTGAGACCTTTTGTATACAAAATGATATACAGAAAGAATCTGGGTTGTGAAACGCTACATAATTTTGTGTTATCCATTGATCTCCATGTTTTATCAAAAGTATAAAAGGCCTTCTGAACAATAAAGGAGGAGGCCAGGGGCGGGGGCCAGTTTCTCGGACCAGCTTCTCGAACTAGTCTCTCAGCCTGGTTTCTTGGGACTCTGGCTCCCGCGTGTCTTTCTCTCTTTCTTCTTCTCTACCTTTCCTTCTCTCTGCTCTTTACTTTAACTTCAGGCTGAATCTCCACCTGGAGTGCGGAGGCTCGCCAGGTCTACTTACTTGCCCTGGCTGTTAAGACCCGCACGAAAGGGAGCTTAAGGCGAGGCATTCTTAGATATTCAAAGTGGGCGCCGGTGGCCCAACGTAGTGGTGCAAATTCCTTGTCTGGAATTTTATTGGCCTTCCGCGTAAACCAAGCTATTCAGCCTCTACCTCCACTTAATCTTTCTTACTACACTATAGTTTCCTAATCTAATCTTACATTAATAAATAAACAAGTCTTTTCCACGCCAACACCGTCCACCCTTCGAATTCCCTGGATACAAAGGGGCTGGACCCCGCATAAGACCTTGTGTGGAGTCGGTGCCGGAACCTGAGGATTCCTCTCCAGTGCTGACATGGATCTTGGGGTACTTCTGGAGTCTCCCCAGGGGAGTCAGACTTCGTCGCGATTGGGGGCATGCACCTGCGCTTTCCTCCCGAGCTGTAGCAGCAGTGTCATGCTCCCTTCGCGTGGATCAAGTGATCTGTGGCTTTCCCACGAGGCTTCCACAGGGCTGTCCCACGTGCCACCGTGGTGTGAGTCGATCCTCGGCTTGAAATTGGAGGCAGTGCATGGAAAACAGGTTTCCCTGGAATGGACTGAGACATCTGGGGGACTCTGGGAAAGGTGGCACGACCCTGGAGTTCCTCTCGCGTTTTCTGTGGAGAGCACCTCCTCTTGAGATGCGACGGGAACGCCAGGAATTTTTTCCCGACCACGCAGGGAAAGGATCCCTCCTCTCGAGCTAGGAGGCCGAAATGGGGCTCCTCTGGATGTGGCAGGACTCTCGTGCTTCCTCTCGAGTGGAGACGGGTATGTCGGGGAACTTCTTGAGTTGCAGCAAGGGTGTGAAGGACCCTTTGGAAGTTCCAGAGTTTAGGTGTGATTTGCCTGGAGACGCCTCAGCGGAAATGGGCCTCATCTCGCCTGGAGGGAGAACCTCCTGGATTTTCTCGAGTTGCGGCAGGTGCTCTCCACTTACGACGGGGACCTCAGGGACCCGATCTGGTGGCCTCAGGAAAGGCCAGTCCCCATGCGAATTCGGGGCCTCTCGGGATTCCTCTCCCGTCGATGCCGGGGCCTAAGACCTTGTGTGGAGTCGGTGCCGGAACCTGAGGATTCCTCTCCAGTGCCGAAATGGATATTGGGGTACTTCTGGAGTCTCCCCAGGGGAGTCAGTCCTCGTCTCGAGTGGGGGCATGCACGTGCGCTTTCCTCCCGAGCTGTAGCAGCAGTGTCGCGCTTCCCTTCTCGTGGATCAAGGGATCTGTGGCTTTCCCTCGAGGCTTTCCCACGAGGCTTTCCCACGAGGCTTTCCCACAGGGCTGTCCAACATGCCACCGTGGTGTGAGTCGATCCTCGGCTTGAAAGTCGAGGCAGTGCAGGGAAAACATGTTCCCTGGAATGGACTGAGACATCTGGGGGACTATGGGATTGGTGGCACGACCCTGGAGTTCCTCTCGCCTATCCTGTGGAGAGCGCCTCCTCTTGAGATGCGACGGGAACGTCTGGAATTCTTTCCGAGCACGCAGGGAAAAGGATCTCTCCTCTCGAGCTAGGAGGCGGAACCGGGGCGCTCCTCTGGATGTGCGAGCGGAACTCTCGTGCTTCCTCTCGAGTGGAGACGGTATGTCGGGGAACTTCTTGAGTTGCAGCAAGGGTGTGAAAGTCCCTTTCGAAGTTCCAGAGGTAAGGTGTGATTAGCTTCGAGACACCTAAGGGGAAATGGGCCTCATCTCGCCTGTTGGGGAGAACCTCCTGGATTTTCTCGAGTTGCGGCAGGTACTCTCGACTTACGTCGGGGACCTCAGGGACCCGCTCTGGTGGCCTCAGGGAAGGCCAGTCACCATGAGAGTTGCTCGGGGGCCTCTCAGGATTCCTCTCCCGTCGATGCCGGGGCCTAAGATCTTGTGTGGATTCGGTGCCGGTACCTGAGGATTTCTCTTCAATGCTGATATGGATCTTGGGGTACTTCTGGAGTCTCCCCAGGGGAGTCAGTCCTCGTCTCGAGTGGGGTCATGCACGTTCGTTTTCCTCCCGAGCTGTGGCAGCAGTGCGGCGCTTCCCTTTTGCGTGGATCAATGGATATGTGGCTTTCCATCGAGGCTTTCCCAGGAGGCTTTCCCACGAGGCTTTCCCACGAGGCTTTCCCACAGGCTGTCCCACGTGCCACCGTTTTGTGAGTCGATCCTCGGCTTGAAATTCGAGGGCAGTGCAGGAAAATTAAAGTTTCCCTGGTATGGACTGAGACATCTGGGGACTCTGGGAATGGTGGCACGACCCTGGAGTTCCTTTTGCCTTTACTGTGGAGAGGGCCTCCACTTGAGATGTGAAGGGAATGCCGGGAATTCTTTCCAGAACACGCAGGGAAAGGATCCCTCCTCTCGAGGCTAGTAGGCGCAAACGGGGCTCCTCTGGATATGGGCAGAACTCTCGTGCTTCCTCTCGAGTGGATACGGGTATGTCGGGGAAGTTCTTGAGTTGCAGCAAGGGTGTGAAGGACCCTTTGGATGTTCCAGATGTTAGATGTGATTAATCTCGAGACGCCTCAGTGGAAATGGGCCTCATCTCGCCTGGAGGGGAGAACCTCCTGGATTTTCTCGAGTTTGCGGCAGGTGCTCTCTACTTATGACGGGGACCTCAGGGACCCGCTCTGGTGGCCTCAGGAATGGCCAGTCCCCATGCGAAGTTGCTCGGGGGGCCTCTCGGGATTCCTCTCCCGTCGACGCCGGGGCCTAAGACCTTGCGTGGAGTCAGTGCAGAAACCTGAGGATTCCTCTCCAGTGCTGGACATGGATCTTGGGGTACTTCTGGAGTCTCCCCAGGGGAGTCAGTCCTCGACTCGAGAGGGGGAATGCACGGTGCGCTTTCCTCCCGAGCTGTAGCAGCAGTATCGCGCTTCCCTCGCGTGGATCATGGAATCTGTGGCTTTCCCTCGAGGCTTTCCCGCGAGGCTTTCCCACAGGGCTGTCCCAAGTGCCACTGTGGTGTGAGTCGATCCTTGGCTTGAAAGTCGAGACAGTGCAGGAGAAAACAGGTTTCCCTGGAATGGACTGAGACATCTGGGGGACTCTTGGAATGGTGGCACGACCCTGGAGTTCCTCTCGCCTTTCCTGTGGAGAGCACCTCCTCTTGAGATGCGACGGGAAGGCCGGGAATTCTTTCCCGACCACGCCAGTGAAAGAATCCCTCCTCTCGAGCTAGGAGGCGGAAACGGGGCTCCTCTGGATGTGGGCGGAACTTTCGTGCTTCCTCTCGAGTGGAGACTGTTATGCCGGGAACTTCTTGAGTTGCAGCAAGGGTGTGAAGGACCCTTTGGAAGTTCCAGAGGTTAGGTGTGAATAGCCTCGAGACGCCTCATTGGAAATGGGCCTCAATTCGCCTGGAGGGGAGAACCTTCCTGGATTTTCTGGAGTTGCGGCATGTGCTCTCGACTTAAGACGGGGACCTCAGGGACCCGCTCTGGTGGCCTCAGGAAAGGCCAGTCCCCATGCGAGTTGCTCGGGGGCCTCTCGGGATTCCTCTCCCGTCGATGCCGGGGCCTAAGACCTTGTGTGTAGTCGGTGCCGGAACCTGAAGATTCCTCTCCAGTGCTGACATTGATCTTGGGGTACTTCTGGAGTCTCCCCAGGGGAGTCAGTCCTCGTCTCGAGTGGGGGCATGCATGTGCGATTTCCTGCCGAGCTGTAGAGGCAGTGTCACGCTTCCCTTCGCGTAGATCAAGGGATCTGTGGCTTTCTCTCGAGGCTTTCCCACGAGGATTTCCCACGAGGCTTTCCCACAGGGCTGTCCCACGTGCCACCGTAGTGTGAGTCGATCCTCGGCTTTAACGTCGAGGCAGTGCAGGGAAAACAGGTTTCCCTGGAATGGACTGAGACATCTGGGGGGTCTCTGGGAATGGTGGCACGACCATGGAGTTCCTCTCGCCTTTCCTGTGGAGAGCGCCTCCTCTTGAGATGCGACGGGAACGCCGGGAATTCTTTCCCGAACATGCAGGGAAAGGATCCCTCCTCTCTAGCTAGGAGGCGGAAACGGGGCTCCTCTGGATTTGGGCGGGACTCTCGTGCTTCCTCTCGAGTGGAGACGGGAATGTCGGGCAACTTCCTGAGTTGCAGCAACGGTGTGAAGGACCCTTCGGAAGTTCCAGATGTGAGATGTGATTAGCCTCCAGACGCCTCAGCGGAAATGGGCCTCATCTCCCCTGGAGGGGAGAACCTCCTGGATTTTCTCGAGTTACGGCAGGTGCTCTCGACTTAGGACGGGCGACCTCAGGGACCCGCTCTTGTGGGTCTCAGGAAAGGCCAGTCCCCATGCGAGTTTTCGGAGGCCTCACGGGAATTCTCTCCCGTCGATGCCGGCGCCTAAGACCTTGTGTCTAGTCGGTGCCGGAACCTGAGGATTCCTCTCCAGTGCTGACATGGAATTTGGGGTACTTCTGGAGTCTCCCAAGAGGAGTCAGTCCTCGTCTCGAGTGGGGGCATGCACGTGCACTTTCCTGCCGAGCTGTAGCAGCAGTGTCACGCTTCCCTTCTCGAGGATCAAGGGATCAGGGGCTTTCCCACGAGGCTTTCCCACGAGGCTTTCTCACAGGGCTGTACCACGTGCCACCGTGGTGTGAGTCGATCCTCGGCTTGAAAATCGAGGCAGTGTAGGGAAAAAAGTTTTCCCTGGAATGGGCTGAGACATCTGGGGGACTCTGGGGAATGGTGGCACGACCCTGGAGTTCCTCTCGCCTTTCCTGTGGAGAGCGCCTCCTCTTCAGGTGCGACGGGAACACGGGGAATTCTTTCCCGAACACGCAGGGAAAGGATCCCTCCTCTCGAGCTAGAAGGCGGAAACGGGACTCCTCTGGATGTGGGCGGGACTCTCGTGCTTCCTTTCGAGTGGAGACGGGTATGTGGGGGAACTTCTTGAGTGCAGCAAGGGTGTGAAGGACCCTTTGGAAGTTCCAGAGCTTAGGTGTGATTAGCCTCGAGACGCCTCAGCGGAAATGGGCCTCATCTGCCCTGGAGGGGTGTACCTCCTGGAATTCTCGAGTTGCAGCAGGTGCTCTCGACTTACGACGGGGACCTCAGGGACCCGCTCTGGTGGCCTCAGGAAAGGACAGTCCCCATGCGAGTTGCTCGGGGCCTCTCGGGATTCCTCTCCCGTCGATGCTGGGGCCTAAGACCTTGTGTGGAGTCGGTGCCGGAACCTGAGGATTCCTCTCCAGTGCTGACATTGATCTTGGGGTACTTCTGGAGTCTCCCCAGGGGAGTCAATGCTCGTCTCGAGTGGGGGCTTGCACGTGGGCTTTCCTTCCGAGCCTTAGCAGCAGTGTCACGCTTCCCTTCGCGTGGATCAAAGCATCTGTTTCTTTCCTTCGAGGCTTTCCCATGAGGCTTTCCCAGGTTTTCCCACCAGGCTTTCCCAAAGGGCTGTCCTACGCGCCACCGTGGTGTGATTTGATCCTCGGCTTGAAAGTCGAGGCAGTGCAGGGAAAACAGGTTTCCCTGGAATGGACTGAGTCATCTGGAGGGCTCTGGAATGGTGGCACTACCCTGGAGTTCCTCTCACCTTTCCTGTGGAGAGCCCCTCCTCTTGAGATGTGACGGGAAAGCCGGGAATTCTTTCCCGACCACGCAGGGAAAATATCCCTCCTCTCGAGCTGCGAGGCAGAAACGGGACCCCTCTGTATGTGGGCGGGACTCTCGTGCTTCCTCTCGAGTGGAGACGGGTATGTCGGGGAACTTCTTGAGTTGCAGCAAGGGTGTCAGGGACCCTTTGGTACTTCCAGAGGCTAGGCGTGATTATCCCCTAGACGCCTCAGCGCAAATGA
>NW_017196161.1:0-8612 GCF_001704415.2 Capra hircus
CGGGGCCTTAGACCTTGTGTGGGAGTCGGTGCCAGATCCTGAGGATTCCTCTCCAGTGCTGACATGGATCTTGGGGTACTTCTGGAGTCTCCCAGGGTAGGCAGTCCTCGTCTCGAGTGGGGGCATGCACGTGCGATTTCCTCCCGAGCTGTAGCAGCAGTGTCACACTTCCCTTCGCGTGGATCAAGGGATTTGTGGCTTTTCCTCGAGGCTTTCCCAGGAGGCTTTTCCACGAGGATTTCCTACAGGGCTGTCCCACGAGCCACCGTGGTGTGAGTCGATCCTCGGCTTGAAAGTCGAGACAGTGCAGGGAAAACAGGTTTCCCTGGAATGGACTGAGCATATGGGGGACTCTGGGAATGGTGGCACGACCCTGGAGTTCCTCTCTCCTTTCCTGTGGATAGCGCCTCCTCTTGAGATGCGACGGGAAAGCCGGAGTTTATTCCCCGATCACGCAGGGAAGGATCCCTCCTCTCGAGCCAGGAGGCGGAAACGGGGCTCCTCTGGATGTGGGCGGGACTCGCGTGTTTCCTCTCGAGTGGAAACGGTTATGTCGGGGAAATTCTTGAGTTGCAGCAAGGTGTGAAAGACCCTTTGGAAGTTCCAGATGTTAGATGTGATTAGCCTCAAGTCGCCTCAGCGGAAATGGGCCTCATCTCGCCTGGAGGGAGAACGTCCTGGAGTTTCTCTAGTTGTGGCAGCACTCTCGACTTTACGACGGGGACCTCAGGGACCCGCTCTGGTGGCCTCAGGAAATGCCAGTCCCCATTCGAGTTGCTCGGGGCCTCTCGGATTCCTCTCCGTCGATGCGGGGCCTAAGATCTTGTGTGGAGTCGCTGCCGGAACCTGAGCATTCCTGTCTAGTGCTGACATGGATCTTGGGGGTACTTCTGGAGTCTCCCCAAGGGAATCAGTCCTCATCTCGAGTGGAGGCCTGCACGTTCGCTTTCCTCCCGAGCTGTAGCAGCAGTGTCGAACTTACCTTCGCGTGGATCAAGGGATCTGTGGCTTTCACTCGAGGCTTTCCCACGAGGCTTTCCCACGAGGCTTTCCCACAGGGCTGTCCCACGTGCCACCGTGGTGCGAGTCGATCCTCGCTTGAAAGTCGAGGCAGTGCAGGGAAAACCGGTTTCCTGAAATGGACTGAGAAATCTGGGGTCTCCTGGGAATGGTGGCATGACCGTGGAGTTCCTCTCGCTTTCTGTGGAGAGCGCCTCTTCTTGAGATGCAACGGGAACGCGGGGAATTCTTTCCCCCCACGCAGGGAAAGGATTCCTCCTCTCGAGCCTGGGAGACGGAAATGGGGGCTCCTCAGTTTGTGGGCGGGACTCTCGTGCTTCCTCTCGAATGGAGACGGGTATGTCGGGGAACTTCTTGAGTTGCAGCAAGGGTGTGAGGGACCCTTTGTAAGTTCCAGATGTTAGATGTGATTAGCCTCAAGACGCCTCAGCGGAAATGGGCCTCATCTCGCCTGGAGGGGAGAACCTCTTGGATTTTCTCCGAGTTGCGACAGGTGCTCTCGTCTTACGTCGGGGATCTCAGGACCCCGCTCTGGTGGCCTCAGGAAAGGCCAGTCCCCATGCGAGTTGCTCGGGGCCTCTCGGGATTCCTCTCCCGTCGATGCGGGGCCTAAGAACTTGTGTGGAGTCGGTGCCAGAACCTGAGGTTTCCTCTCCAGTGCTGACATGGTACTTGGCATCCTTAAAGGCGAGATGAGCCCCATTTCCGCTGAGGCGTCTCGAGGCTAATCACACCTAACCTCTGGAACTTCCAAAGGGTCCTTTCACACCCTTGCTGCAACTCAAGGAGTTCTCTGACATACCCGTCTACACTCGAGAGTATCAAGATCTTCCCGCCCACTTTCAGAGGAGCACTGTTTTCCACCTCATAGCTCGAGAGGAGGGATCCTTTCCCTGCGTGGTCTGGAAAGCATTCCCGGCGTTCCAGTCGCATCTCAAGAGGAGGCCCTCTCCACAGGAAAGGCTAGAGAAACTCCAGGGTCGTTCCACCATTCCCAGAGTCCCCAGATGTCTCTGTCAATTCCAGGGAAACCTGTTTTCCCTGCACTGCCTCGACTTTTAAGCCGAGGATCGACTCACACCACGGTGGCACGTGGGACAGCCCTGAGGAAAATCCTCGTGGGAAAGCCTCATTGGAAAGCCTCGAGGGAAAGCTGCAGATCCCTTGATACATGCTAAGGGAACTGTGACACTGCTTCCACAGATCGGGAGGAAATTGAACGTGCATGCCCCCACTCGAGACTAGGACTGACTAACCTGGGGAGACTCCAGAAGAGCCCCAAGATCCATGTCCGCACTGGAGAGGAATCCTCACGTTCCGGCACCGACTCCACACAAGGTCTTAGGCCCCCGGAATCGACGGAGAGGAAACCCAAGAGGCCCCCGAGCAACTCGCAAGGGGACTGGCCTTTCCTGAGGCCACCAGATCTGGTCCTGAAGTCCCGACATAAGTCGACAGCACCTGCCGCAACTCGAGAAAATCCAGGAGGTTCTCCCCTCCAGGCCAGATGAGGCCCATTTTCCTGAGGCCTCTCGAGGCTAATCACACCTATCCTCTGGAACTTCCAAAGGGTCCTTCACACCCTTGCTGCAACTCAAGAAGTTCCCCGACATACCCGTCTCCACTCGAGAGGAAGCACGAGAGTCCCGCCCACATCCAGAGGAGACCCGTTTCGGACTCCTAGCTCGAGAGGAGGGATCCTTTCCCCTGCGTGGTCGGGAAAGAATTCCCGGCGTTCCCGTCTCATCTCAAGAGGAGGCGCTCTCCACAGGAAAGGCGAAAGGAACTCCAGGGTCATGCCACCATTCCCAGAGTCCCCCAAATGTCTCAGTCCATTCCAGGGAAACCTGTTTTCCCTGCACTGCCTCGACTTTCAAGCCGAGGATCAACTCACACCACGAAGCAACGAGGGACAGCCTTGTGGGAAAACCCTCGAGGAAAGCCTCGATGGAACGCCACAGATCCCATGATCCACGCGAAGGAAAGCGTGACACTGCTGCTACAGCTCGGGAGGAAAGCGCACGTGCATGCCCCCACTCGAGACGAGGACTGACTCCCCTGGGGATACTCCAGAAGTACCTCAAGATCCATTTAAGCACTGGAGAGGAATCCTCAGGTTCCGGCACCGACTCCTCACAAGGCCTCAGGCCCCGGCATCGACGGGAGAGGAATCCCGAGAGGCCCCTGAGCAATTCGCATGGGGACTGGCCTTTCCTGAGGCCACCAGAGCGGGTCCCTGAGGTCCCCGGCGTCAGTTGAGAGCACCTGGGGTAACTCGAGAAAATCAAAGAGGTTCTCCCCTCCAGGCGAGATGAGGCCCATTTCCGCTGTGGCGTCTCAAGGTTAATCACACATAACCTCTGGAACTTCCTAAGGGTCCTTCACACCTTTGCTGCAACTCAAGAAGTTCCCTGACATACCCGTCTCCACTCCAGAGGAAGCACGAGAGTCCAACCCACATCCAGAAGAGCCCCGTTTCCGCCTCCTAGCTCGAGAGGAGGGATCCTTCCCGCGAAGTTGTGAAAGAATTCCCGGCTTTCCCGTCCCATCTCAAGAGGAGGCGCTCTCCACAGGAACCGCGAGAGGAACTCCCAGGGTCGTTCCACCATTCCCAGAGTCCCCCAGATATCTCAATCCTTTCCAGGGAAAACTGTTTTCCCTGCACTGCCTCCACTTTCAAGCCGAGGATCGACTCACACCACGGTGGCACGTAGGACAGCCCTGCGGGAAAGCCTCGTGGGAAAGCCTCGTGGGAAAGCCTCGAGGGAAAGCCACAGATACCTTAATCCACGCGAAGGGAAGCGTGACACTGGTGCTACAGCTCGGGAGGAAATCGCACGTGCATGCCCCCACACGAGACGAGGACTGACTCCCCCGGGGAGACTCCAGAAGTACCCCAAGTTCCATGTCAGCACTGGAGTGGAATCCTCAGGTTCCAGCACCGACTCCACATAAGATCTTAGGCCCGGGCATTGACGGGAGAGGAATTCCGAGAGGCCCCCGAGCAACTCGCATGGGGACTGGCCTTTCCTGAGGCCACCAGAGCGGGTCCCTGAGGTCCCCGTCGTAAGTTGAGAGCACCTGCCGCAACTCGAGAAAATCCAGGAGGTTCTCCCCTCCAGGCGAGATGAGGCCCATTTCCGCTGAAGCGTCTCGAGGCTAATCACACCTAAGCTCTGGAACTTCCAAAGGGTCCTTCACACCATTGCTGCAACTCAAGAAGTTCCCTTTCATACCCGTCTCCACTCAAAAGGAAGCACGAGAGTCCCGCCAACATCCAGAGGAGCCCCGTTTCCGCCTCCTACCTCGAGAGGAGGGACGCTTTTCCTGCGCGGTCGGGAAAGAATTCCCGGTGTTCCCGTCGCATCTCAAGATGAGGCGCTCTCCACAGGAAAGGCGAGAGGAACTCCAGGGTAGTGCCACCATTCCCAGAGTCCCCCAGATGTCTCTGTCCATTCCAGGGAAACCTGTTTTCCCTTCAATGCCTCCACTTTCAAGTCGAGGATCGACTCACACCACGGTGGCACGTGTGACAGCCCTGTGGGAAAGCCTCGTTGGAAAGCCTCGAGGGAAAGCCTGGAGGGAAAACCACAGATCCCTTGATCCACGCGAAGGGAAGCGTAACACTGCTGATACAGCTCGGGAGGAAAGCGCACGTGCATGTCCCCACACGAGACGAGGCCTGACTCCCCTGGGGAGACTCCAGAAGTACCCCAAGATCCATGTCAGCACAGGAGAGGAATCCTCAGGTTCCGGCACCGACTCCACACAAGGTCTTAGGCCCCGGCATCGACGGGAGAGGAATCCCGAAAGGCCCCCGCACAACTCGCATGGGGACTGGCCTTTCCTGAGCCTACCAGAGCGGGTCCCTTAGGTCCCCGTCGTAAGACGAGAGCACGTGCCCCAACTCTAGAAAATCCAGGAGGTTCTCCCCTCCAGGCGGGATGAGGCCCATTTCCGCTCGGGCGTCTCGAGGCTAATCACACCTAACCTCTGGAACTTCCAAAGGGTCCTTAACACCCTTGCTGCAACTCAAGAAGTTCCCCGACTTACCCGTCTCCACTCGAGAGGAAGCACAAAAGTCCCGCCCACATGTAGAGGAGCCCCGTTTCCGTTTCCTAGCTCGAGAGGTGGGATCCTTTCCCTGCGTGGTCGGGAAAGAATTCCCGGCGTTCCCGGTCGCATCTCAAGAGGATGCGCTCTCCACAGGAAAGGCGAGAGGAACTCCAGGGTCGTGCCACCATTCCCAGAGTCCCCCAGATGTCTCAGTCCATTTCAGGGAAACCTGTTTTCCCTGCACTGCCTCGACTTTCAAGCCGAGGATCGACTCACACCAGGGTGGCACGTGGGGCAGCCCTGTGGGAAAGCCTCGTGGGAAAGCCTCGTTGGAAATCCTCGAGGGAAAGCCACAGATCCCTTGATCCACGCGAAGGAAAGCGGGACACTGCTGCTACAGCTCGGGAGGAAAGCGCACGTGCATGCCCCGAATCGAGACTAGGCCCTGACTCACATGGGGAGACTCCAGAAGTTCCCCAACATCCATTTCAGCACTGGAGAGGAATGCTCAGGTTTCGGCACCGACTCCACACAAGATTTTAGGCCCTGGCATCGACGGGAGAGGAATCCGAGAGGCACCCGAGCAACTCGCATGGGGACTGGCCTCTCCTGAGGCCACCAGAGCAGGCCCCTGAGGTCCCCGTCGTAAGTCGAGAGCACCTGCCGCAACTCGAGAAAATCCAGGAGGTTCTCCCCTCCAGGCGAGATGAAGCCATTTCCGCTGAGGTGTCTTGAGGCTAATCACACCGAACCTCTGGAACTTCCAAAGGGTCCTTCACACCCTTGCTGCAACTCAAGACGTTCCCGGGCATACCCGTCTTCCACTCGAGAGGAAGCACGAGAGTTCCGCCCACATCCAGAGGAGCCCGTGTCCGCCTCCTTGCTCGAGCGGAGGGATCCTTTCCCCTGCGTGGTCTGGAAAGAATTCCCGGCGTTCCCGTCGCATTTCAAGAGGAGGCGCTCTCCACAGAAAATGCGAAGAGGAACTCCAGGTCGTGCCACCATTCCCAGAGTCCCCCAGATGTCTCAGTGCATTCCAGGGAAACCTGTTTTCCCTGCACTGCCTCGACTTTCAAGCCGAGGATCGACTCACACGACTGTGGCACGTGGGACATCCCTGTGGGAAAGCCCGCGGGAAAGCCACAGATCCCTTGATCCACGCGAAGGGAAGCGTGACACTGCTGCTACAGCCTCGGAGAGGAAAGCGCACGTGCATGCCCCCACGCGAGACGAGGGCTGACTCCCCTGGGGAGACTCCGGAAGTACCCCAAGATCCATGTCAGCACTGGAGAGGAATCCTCAGGTTCCGGCACCGACTCCTCGCAAGGTCTAAGGCCCGGGCATCGAAGGGAGAGGATTCCCGAGAGGCCCTCAAGCAACTCGCATGGGGACTGGCCTTTCCTGAGGCCACCAGAGCGGGTCCCTGAGGTCCCCAATCTTAAGTCGAGAGCACCTGCCAAACTCGAGAAAATCCAGGAGGTTCTCCCCTCCAGGCGAGATGAGGCCCATTTGTGCTGAGGCTTCTCGAGGCTAATCACACCTAACCTCTGGAACTTCCGAAGGGTCCTTCACACCCTTGCTGCAACTCAAGAAGTTCCCTGATATACCCGTCTCCACTGAAGAGGAAGCACGAGAGTCCGTCCCACTTCCAGAGGAGCCCCGTTTCTGCCTCCTAGCTCGAAACGAGGGATCCTTTCCCTGCGTGGTCGGGAAAGAATTTCCCGGTGTTCCCGTCGCATCTCAAGAGGAGGCACTCTCCACAGGAAAGGCGAGAGGAACTCCAGGGTCGTGCCACCATTCCCAGAGTTCCCCAGATGTCTCAGTCCATTCCAGGGAAACCTGTTTTCCCTGCACTGCCTCGACTTTCAAGCCGAGGATCGACTCACACCACGGTGGCACGTGGGACAGCCCTGTGGGAAAGCCTCGTGGGAAATCCTCCTGGGAAAGCCTCGAGGGAAAGCCACAGATCCCTTGATCCACGCAAACGGAAGCGTGACACTGCAGCTACAGCTCGTGAGGAAAGCGCACGTGCATGCCGCCACACGAGACGAGGACTGACTCCCTTTGGGAGACTCCAGAAGTACCCCAAGATCCATGTCAGCACTGGAGAGGAATCCTCAGGTTCCAGCACCGACTCCACACAAGGTCTTATTCCCCGGCATCGACGGGAGAGGAATCCCGAGAGGCCCCCGAGCAAACACGCATGGGGACTGGCCTTTCCTGAGGCCACCAGCGGGTCCCTGAGGTCCCCGTCGTAAGTCGAGAGCACCTGCCGCAACTCGAGAAAATCCAGGAGTTCTCCCCTCCAGGCGAGATGAGGCCCATTTCCGATGAGGCCTCTCGAGGCTAGTCACATCTAACATCGGGAAATTCCAAAGGGTCATTCACACCCTTGCTGCAACTCAAGAAGTTTCCCCGACATACCCGTCTCCACTCGAGAGGAAGCACGAGAGTCCCGCCCACATCCAGAGGATCCCCGTTTCCGCCTCATAGCTCGAGAGAAGGGATCCTTTTCCTGCGTGGTGGGAAAGAATTCCCGCGTTCCCGTTGCATCTCAAGTTGACGCGCTCTCGACAGGAAACGCGAGAGGAACTCCAGGGTCGTGCCACATTCCCAGAGTCCCAGATGTCTCAGTCCACTCCAGGGAAACCTGTTTTCCCTGCACTGCCTCGACTTTCAAGCCGAGTATCGACTCACACCACGGTGGCACGTGGGACAGCGCTGCTGTGGAAAGCCTCGTGGGAAAGCCTCAGCCTCGAGGGAAAGCTACAGATCCCCTGATCGCCGCGAAGGTATGCATAACCCTGCTGCTGAGCTCAGAAGGAAAGCCACGTGCATGCCCCACTCGAGACGAGGACTGACTCCTCTGGGGAGACTCCAGAAGTACCCCAAGATCCATGTCAGCACTGGAGAAGAATCCTCAGGTTTTGGCAAGCGACTTGACTTCCTTAGTCTCCTATCATGTTTACATTGCAAGGTCTAGCCCGACATCGACGGGAAGAGGAATACCGAGAGCCCCGAGCACTCACATGGGACTTGGCCTTTCTCCTGAGGCCACCAGAGCGGGTCCCTAGTCCCCGTGATAGTAAGTCGAAGACCTGCCGCAACTCGAGAAAATTCAGGAGGTTCTACCCCAGGCGAGATGAGGCCCATTTCGATGAGGCGTCTCGAGCTAATCACTAGCTAACCCCATGGAAATTCCCAAGGGTCCTTCACAGCCCTTGCTGCACTCAAGAAGTTCCTGCCCCGACAATACCCATCTCCCACTCGAGAAAGGAGCAGAAGAGTCAACCCCTATTCAGTATGGGGCGCCCTTCCCGCCTTCTCTAGCTCGGGGAGGGAGTCCATGTTCCCTGCGCTGTGGGGGAAAGAAATTCCCACATTCCCGTCGCATACTCAAGTGGAGGCGCCTCTCGACGTGAAAGGCGAGAGCGAACTCCAGGGTCGTGCCACCATTCCCAGAGTCCCCGAGATGCTCTCAGTCCATTTACGGAAACCTGCTTTTCCCTGATGTCTCGACGTTCAAGCTGAGGATC
>NW_017196162.1:0-8611 GCF_001704415.2 Capra hircus
GGAAATGAAATATTGTTGCTGAACCACGAAAAGATGCTGGGATTCTTCTTATGGGAGGAAAATTCAATCCAGGGCCCAAGACGAGGCTTGATTGCTCAGAGCTTTTGTGCAATAGAGTTTTATTAAAGTATAAAGGAGATAGAGAAAGCTTCTGACAGAGACATCACAAGGGGCAGAAAACGTACCCCCTTGCTAGTGTTAGTAATGGAGTTATATACTCTCCAATAAGTTATGACGAACAAAAGAATGTCTGGAGGTTGTAAAGACTCACTAGACCTACTCCATAATTGACATTTTAAGATAACAGGATTAGCCAGAAGGTTTTTTCCAGAGACCGTCCTCAAGAAGGATGCATGATTGTTATATAATCCTAAGGAATGTAGAGGGAAAAACAGTTTGTCCTTTCTTCCTCCTTGAGAATTCTAGACCCCTCTCTCCTTGGGGACCCTTGAACTTCTTAGAAACCTGCCTTGGCAATGACTCTCTCAGAAACATGATTGAACAGCCGTTTGGAGCTTCCTTTGACTTTCCCTGGGAGGGAGGGAGCCCTCCCTGAGCACAGGGCCTCAGGGGCCATGGCCAATGAAAAATAATCTCCCAGCAAGTGCTTTTCAGCCCTGTGTGACTCTCAGCCCACAGGAGGCTGAGAAAACTCTCTTCCTTGGAGGAAGGAAAGGCAGCCCAAGAGTGTGTTTTCAGGCCTGTATCTTGCAGCAAGTGTTTGGCTTGTTAGACAGAAGACCTGCAGGCCTGTTCCAACAGACTCAATGCCAGAATCAGGGCCTTGTGTCTCCCTGCAGTTTCCTGGCCTTGCAAACACATTCCTAGGTGAGAGCAGTCCTGCCCATGGGGAAGCAGCTGCGGGAGTGTGTCTGAGGGGGCCAGGTGTCATGCTGGGGTCACCTGGTCGAGGGCACCTTGCACCTCCAATGGACCCCAGGCAAGGAGTTGCAGGCCACCACCTTGCTTCTGAAATCCCAAAATGGGGAGCAAAGCTCGCTCTGTCAGAGGGAAGAAAACAGCAACAGGATGGATTTTCAAGCAGTTGCTAGGCTGTACTGCGTTAGGGCTCCAAGGAAGGAAAATGCGAATTTTAGCCCCTACGACTGGTATCCAGGTGGGCTCCCAGGATGATTTCCCCGCAGGATCCAAGAACGTTCCAGACAGACCTGGGCTCACTAGCTCCCTCCTGCAGAGGAAATATGATAGAACAGCTGTTTGGAGGTTGCTTTGACTTCCCCTGGGAGGGTAGGATCCCTCCCTGGGTGCAGGGCCTCAGGGGCCATTGCCGCTGAGAAATGCCCTCTAAGCCAGACCTTTGCAGCCTTGTATGACTCAGCACGGAGGAGACTGGAAAAGCTCTCTTCCTTGGAGGAAGGAAAGGCAGCCCCAGAGAGTGTGTTTTCACACCTGTATCTTGCAGCAAGTGTTTGGCGTCTCAGACGTCAGACCTCCAGGCCTGCTCCAACGGCCTCAGTTCCAGAGTCAGGGCCGTGTGTCTCCCTGCATTTTCTGAGCCTTGGGAACACATTCCTAGGTCAGAACAGTCCTGCCCATGGGGAAGGAGGCTGCGGGAGTGTGTCTGAGGGGGTCGGGTGCCATGCTGGGTCCAATAGACCCGGTACCTCCAATAGACCCCAGGACAACAGCGGTGGGGCTCCCCTGGCTTCCGAAATGCCAAAGCGAGAAGCAAAGCTAGCTCTATCAGAAGGAAGAAAAGAGCAATCGGATGGATGTTCAGGCTGTTGCTGGGCCGCACCACTTCAGGGTCCCCCCCGAGAGGAACAGGCGCCCTGTGGCCCCTAGGTCCGATATGCAGGTTAACACACAGGGTGTGTCCCCATAGGAGCCAAGAATTTTCCTGACAGACCTAGGCTCACTAGAGCTCTCCTACAGGGCAAAAGGGGTAGAACAGACTGTGGATGTGACTCTGCCTTTCCCAGCGAGCATGGGGCCCTCCCTACGCCCGGGCTCCAGGGAAAATTGTCCCTGAAAAATGACCTCCAAGAAGCGCTTTTCCAGCAGGCTGGGATGCAGAGTTCACAGGATGCGGGGAAAGTGATCGTCCTTCAGGGAAGAGGCAGCCACCCAGTGTGTGTTTGCAAGCCTGTATTTGGAAGAAACTGGCTCCTTCAAGGGGAGACCTCCAGGTCTGCTCAGAGGACCGAAATTCCAGAGGCAGCACCATGCATCTCCCCTGTCCTTTCTGAGCCTTGGAAAGACATTCCTAGCTTATAGCGGTATTGCTCATGAAGAAGCAGGATGCAGGAATGTGTCAGACATGACTGGGTGCCTTCCTGGGTTCAGCTCCGTGAGGGGCCTTTCCACTCAAGTAGGTCCCATGCCTCCTTGGGGAGGAAGTGGGGCCCGCTTGCCTCCAAATTGCCAAAGGCTGGAACAAAGCTAGTTCTATCAGAGGTAAGAAAAGAGCAATTGGATGGATGTGGAAGCTGTTGCTGGGGCCGCACTGCTTCAGGCTCCCCACCCCTCCGCCCCGAGAGAAACAGGCGCCCTGTGGCCCCTAGGTCCTGGATGCAGTTTCACACATAGAATGTGTCCCCATAGGAGCCAAGAATTTTCCTGACAGACCTAGGCTCACTAGAGCTCTCCTACAGAGCAAAGGGGATGGGACAGATGTGTGGCTGTGGCTCTGCCTTTCCCTGGGAGTGTGGCAGCCGCTCCCTATGGCCCCGGGCTCCAGGGGAAATTGCCCCTGAATAATGACCTCCAAGAAGCGCTTTTCCAACTGGCTGAGACGTGGAGTTCTCAGGATGCAGGGAAAGCGAGTGTCCTTCGGGGAAGCAAAGGCAGTCACCTGTTATCATGACTTACTAGAATAGTAGGTACCTTCTCCGGTTGGGCAGAGGCCTTCCCTACCTGATCTGAAAAAGAAAATGAAGTAGCTCGCTGATTTGAGAAATAATTCCCAGACTTGGGTTTCCAACCAGTATAGAATCCGACAAATGGCCCTGTCTTTGTAGCCGCGTTAATTAACAGGTATGTGAAGCTCTAAATATCAGTGGAAATTACATACAGCATATAGGCCCCAGTGTTCTGGAATGGTGGAAAGAAACAACCAAACTCTTGAAGAAACACTTTCAAAATGGATCATAGAGACTGACTGTACATGGATGGGCTTGCTTCCGGCAGACTTACTCATATTACGGGTAACCGCACGTTCCCACAGTTGTTGTCCTTATGAAATTTTCTATGGGAGACCCCCTCCCACAGTGAGGCAGGTGTTAGCAGATTTGCCACAAGTAAGGGGGTGGGATTTCACAGCAGATGGAACAATTAGGTTAAGGTAATAAATCAGGTAACTAAGTTTGTATAAAAAAGAATAGTCATTCCCCCTTGAGGAACAGATTCATGAATTTGTGCTCAGTGATCAGGTGTGGCTCAATGACTGGAAACACAATTCCTTGGCCTGACATCGGAAAGGTCCTTATACTGTTGTTTTAGCCACAATTCTGAAAGAGATGGGAATACCAGACCACCTAACCTGCCTCTTGAGAAATCTGGATGAAGGTCAGGAAGCAACAGTTAGAGCAGGACATGGAACAACAGACTGGTTCCAAAAAGGAAAAGGAGTATGTCAAGGCTGTATATTGTCACCCTGTTTATTTAACTTATATGCAGAGTACATCATGAAACATGCTGGGATGGAAGATACATGAACTGGAATCAAGATTGCCGGTAGAAATATCAATAAACATTAGATATGCAGATGACACCACCATTATGGCCAGAACGTGAAGAGGAAAGGGTATGTCGGGGAACTTCTTGAGTTGCAGCAAGGGTGTGAAGGACCCTTGGAAGTTCCAGAGGTTAGGTGTGGTTAGTCTCGAGATGCCTCAGCAGAAATGGGCCTCATGTCGCCTGGAATGGAGAGGCTCCTGGATATTTCCGAGTTTCAGCAGGTGCTCTCCTTGTGTGGAGTCGGGGCCGGAAGCTGAGGATTCCTCTCCAGTGCTGACATGGATTTTGGGGGTACTTCTGGAGTCTCCACAAGGGAGTCAGGCCTCGTCTCGAGTGGGGGCATGAGCGTGCCATTTCCTCCCATGCTGTAGCAGCAGTGTCACGGTTCCCCTTGCGTGGACCAAGGGATCTGTGGCTTTCCCTCGAGTCTTTCCCACGAGGCTTTCCCACAGGGCTGTCCCACGTGTCACGGTGGTGTGAGTCGATCCTCGGCGTGAAAGCCGAGGCAGTGCAGGGAAAACAGGTTCCTGTGGAACGGACTGACACATCTGGGGGAGTCTTGGAATGGTGGCACGACCCTGCAGTTCCTCTCCCCTTTCCTTTGGAGAGCGCCTCCCTTGAGATGCGATGGGAATGCCGGGAATTCTTTCCCGACCAAGCAGGGAAAGGATCCCTCATCTCGAGGTACGAGCCGGAAACGGAGCTCCTCAGGATGTGGCCGGGACCATCGTGCTTCCTCTTGAGTGGAGACGGGTGTGTCGGGGAACTTCTTGAGTTGCAGCTTGACTGTGAAAGACTCTTTGGAAGTTCCAGAGGTCACGTGTGATTAGCCTCGAGACACCTCAGTGGAAACGGGCCTCATCTCGCCTGCAGGGGAGAACCTCCTGTATTTTACCGAGTTTCGGCAGGTGCTCTCGACTTACGACGGGGACTTCAGGGACCCGTTCTGGCGGCCGCAGGAAAGGCCAGTCCCCATGCGTGTTGCTATGGGCCTCTCATGATTCCACTTCCCGTCGATGCTGGGGCCTAAGACCTTTTGTGGAGTCGGGGCCGGAACCTGAGGATTCCTCTCCAGGGCTGACATGCATCTTGGGGTACTTCTGGAGTCTCCCCAGGGGAGTCAGTGCTCGTCTCGAGTGGGGGCATGCACGTGCGCTTTCCTCCCGTGCTGTAGCAGCAGTGTCACGCTTCCCGTCGCGTGGATCAAGGGATCTGTGGCTTTCCCTCGAGGCTTTCCCACGAGGCTTTCATACAGGGCTGTCCCACGTGCCACCGTGGTGTGAGTCGATCCTCGGCGTGAAAGTCGAAGCAGTGCAGGGAAAACAGGATCCTCTGGAATGGACTGAGACATCTGGGGGACTCTTGGAATGGTGGCACGACCCATGAGTTCCTCTCGCCTTTACTGTGCAGCGCGCCTCCTCTTGAGATGCGTCGGAAACGTCGGGAATTCTTTCCCGAGCAAGCAGGGAAGGATCCCTCATCTCGAGCTTGGAGGCGGAAACGGAGCTCCTCTGGAGGTGGCCGGACCCTCGTGCTTCCTCTGGAGTGGAGACGGGTATGTCAGGGGAACTTCTTGAGTTGTAGCAAGGGTGTGTAGGACCGTTTGGAAGTTCCAGAGTTTAGGTGTGATTACTCTCGAGACGCCGCAGAGAAAATGGGCCTCATCTAGACTGGAGCAGAGAACCTCCTGGATTTTCTCGAGTTGCGGCAGGTGCTCTCGACATACGACCGTGACCTCAGGGACAGTGTAGCAGATGTGTCACGCTTCCCGTCGTGGGATCAAGGGATCTGTGGCTTTCCCTCGAGGCTTTCCCACGAGGCTTTCCCACAGGGCTGTTCCCACGTGCCACCATGGTGTGAGTGGATCCTCGGCTTGAAAGTCGAGGCAGTGCAGGGAAAACAGGTTCCTCTGAAATGGACTGAGACATCTGGGGGACTCTTGGAATGGTGGACACCCTGGAGTACCTCTCGCCTTTCCTATTGAGAGCCCTTGCTCTTGAGATGCCACCGGGGGAAGCCAAAAAAACTTTCCTGACTAAGCAGGATAGGATCCTTCATCTCGAGCTGCCAGGCGGAAACGGGTTTCTCTGAATGTGAGTCTCCCAGGGGAGTCAGTCCTCGTCTCGAGTGGGGCATGCACGTGCCTTTCCTCCCGAGCTGTAGCAGCAGTGTCACCCTTCCTTCGCGTGGATCAAGGATCAGGTGGCTTTCCCTCGAGGCTTTCCCATGAGCTTTCCCACGTGCTCTCCCACAGGGCTGTCCCACGTGCCACCGTGGTGTGATGTCGATCCTCGGCTTGAAAGTCGAGGCAGTGCAGGGAAACACGTTTCCCTGGAATGGACTGAGACATCTGGGGACTCTGGGAATGGTGGCACGGACCCTGGAGTTCCTCTCGCCTTTCCTGTGGAGAGCGCCTCCTCTTGAGATGCGACGGGAACGCCTGGGAATTCTTTCCCGACCACGCAGGGAAAGGATCCCTCCTCTCGAGCTAGGAGGCGGAAACGGGGCTCCTCTGGATGTGGGCGGGACTCTCGTGCTTCCTCTCGAGTGGAGACGGGTATGTCGGGAACTTCTTGAGTTGCAGCAAGGGTGTGAAGGACCCTTTGGAAGTTCCAGAGGTTAGTGTGATTAGCCTCGAGACGCCTCAGCCGAAATGGCCTCATCTCGCCTGGAGGGAGAACCTCCTGGATTTTCTCGAGTTGCGGCAGGTGCTCTCGACTTACGACGGGGACCTCAGGGACCCGCTCTGGTGGCCTCAGGAAAGGGCCAGTCCCCATGCGAGTTGCTCGGGGGCCTCTCGGAATTCCTCTCCGTCGATGCTGGGCCTAAAGATCCTTGTGTGGAGTCAAGTGCCGGAACCTGAGGATTCCTCTCCAGTGCTGACATGGATCTTGGGGTACTTCTGGAGTCTCCCCAGGGGAGTCAGTCCTCTGTCTCGAGTGGGGGCATGCACCGTGCGCTTTTCCTCCCGAGCTGTAGCAGCCAGTGTCACGCTTCCCTTCGCGTGGATCAAGGGATCTGTGGCTTTCCTCGAGGCTTTCCCACGAGGCTTTCCCACGAGCTAGGAGCTTTCCACAGGCTGTCACGTGCACCGTGGTGTGAGTCGATCCTCGGCTTGAAAGTCGAGGCAGTGCAGGGAAAACAGGTTTCCCTGGAATGGACTGAGACATCTGGGGACTCTGGGAATGGTGGCACGACCCTGGAGTTTCCTCTCGCCTTTCCTGTGGAGAGCGCCTCCTCTTGAGATGCGACGGGAACGCCGGGAATTCTTTCCCGACCACGCAGGGAAAGGATCCCTCCTCTCGAGCTAGGAGGCGGAAACGGGGCTCCTCTGGATGTGGGCGGACTCTCGTGCTTCCTCTCGAGTGGAGACGGGTATGTCGGGGAACTTCTTGAGTTGCAGCAAGGGTGTGAAGGACCCTTTGGAAGTTCCAGAGGTTAGGTGTGATTAGAGACGCCTCAGCGAAATGGGCCTCATCTCGCCTGGAGGGGAGAACCTCCTGGATTTTCTCGAGTTGCGGCAGGTGCTCTCGACTTACGACGGGGACCTCAGGGACCCGCTCTGGTGGCCTCAGGAAAGGCCAGTCCCCATGCGAGTTGCTCGGGGCCTCTCGGGATTCCTCTCCCGTCGATGCTGGGCCTAAGACCTTGTGTGGAGTCGTGCCGGAACCTGAGGATTCCTCTCCAGTGCTGACATGGATCTTGGGGTACTTCTGGAGTCTCCCCAGGGGAGTCAGTCCTCGTCTCGAGTGGGGGCATGCACGTGCGCTTTCCTCCCGAGCTGTAGCAGCAGTGTCACGCTTCCCTTCGCGTGGATCAAGGGATCTGTGGCTTTCCCTCGAGGCTTTCCCACGAGGCTTTCCCACGAGGCTTTCCCCACGTGCCACCGTGGTGTGAGTCGATCCTCGGCTTGAAAGTCGAGGCAGTGCAGGGAAAACAGGTTTCCCTGGAATGGACTGAGACATCTGGGGGACTCTGGGAATGGTGGCACGACCCTGGAGTTCCTCTCGCCTTTCCTGTGGAGAGCGCCTCCTCTTGAGATGCGACGGGAACGCCGGAATTCTTTCCCGACCACAGGGAAAGGATCCCTCCTCTCGAGCTAGGAGGCGGAAACGGGGCTCCTCTGGATGTGGGCGGGACTCTCGTGCTTCCTCTCGAGTGGAGACGGGTATGTCGGGAACTTCTTGAGTTGCAGCAAGGGTGTGAAGGACCCTTTGGAAGTTCCAGAGGTTAGGTGTGATTAGCCTCGAGACGCCTCAGCGGAAATGGGCCTCATCTCGCCTGGAGGGGAGAACCTCCTGGATTTTCTCGAGTTGCGGCAGGTGCTCTCGACTTACGACGGGGACCTCAGGGACCCGCTCTGGTGGCCTCAGGAAAGGCCAGTCCCCATGCGAGTTGCTCGGGGCCTCTCGGGATTCCTCTCCGTCGATGCCGGGGGCCTAAGACTTGTGTGGAGTCGGTGCCGGAACCTGAGGATTCCTCTCCAGTGCTGACATGGATCTTGGGGTACTTCTGGAGTCTCCCCAGGGAGTCAGTCCTCGTCTCGAGTGGGGGCATGCACGTGCGCTTTCCTCCGAGCTGTAGCAGTGTCACGCTTCCCTTCGCGTGGATCAAGGGATCTGTGGCTTTCCCTCGAGGCTTTCCCACAGGCTGTCCCCACGTGCCACCGTGGTGTGAGTCGATCCTCGGCTTGAAAGTCGAGGCAGTGCAGGGAAAACAGGTTTCCCTGGAATGGACTGAGACATCTGGGGACTCTGGGAATGGTGGCACGACCTGGAGTTCCTCTCGCCTTTCCTGTGGAGAGCGCCTCCTCTTGAGATGCGACGGGAACCGGGAATTCTTTCCCGACCACGCAGGGAAAGGATCCCCCTCTCGAGCTAGGAGGCGGAAACGGGGCTCCTCTGGATGTGGG
>NW_017196163.1:0-8609 GCF_001704415.2 Capra hircus
CCATGTCTGCACTGCAGAGGAATCCACAGGTTCCGGCACTGACTCCACACAAGGTCTTAGGCCCAGCATAGACGGGAGAGGAATCCCGAAGGCCCCCATGTAACTGGCATGGGGACTGGCCTTTCCTGAGGCCCACCAGAGGAGGGTCCCTGTCGTCCCCGTCGTAAGTACAAGAGCACTAGCCGCAACTCGAGAAAAATCCAGGAGGTTCTCCCCTCCAGGCGAGATGAGGCCCATTTCAGCGGAGGCGTCTCAAGGTATTCACACCTAACCTTTGGAACTTCCAAAGGGTCCTTCACACCCTTGCTTCAACTCAAGAAGTTCCCCGACATACCCGTCTCCACTCAAGAGGAACACGAGAGTCCCGCCCACATCCAGAGGAGCCCCGTTTCCGCCTCCTAGCTCGAGAGGAGGGATCCATTCCCTGTGTGCTCGGGAAAGAATTCCCGGAGTTCCCGTCGCATCTCAAGAGGAGGCGCTCTCCACAGGAAGGCGAGAGGAACTCCAGTATCAGGCCCATTCCCAGAGTCCCCCAGATGTCTCAGTGCATTCCAGGGAAACCTGTTTTCCCTGCACTGCTCGACTTTCTAGCCGAGGATCGACTCACACCACGGTGGCACGTGGGACAGCCCTGTGGGCAAGCCTCGTGCAAGCCTCGTGGGAAAGCCCTCGAGGAAAGCCACAGATCCCTTGATCCAAGCATAGGGAAACGTGACACTGCTGCTTCAGCTCAGGATTAAAGCGCACGTGCATGCCCCACTCGAGACGAGGACTGACTCCCCTGGGGAGACTCCAGAAGTACCCCAAGAATCCATGTCAGCACTGAGAGGAATCCTCAGGTTCCTGCACCGGCTCCACACAAGATCTTAGGCCCCTGCATCGACGGAGAGGAAGCCCCGAGAGGCCCCGAGCAACTCCCATGGGGACTGGCTTTTCCTGACGCAACCACAGCGGGTCCCTGAGCTTCCCGTCTTAAGTCGAGAGCACCTGCAGCAACTCGAGAAAATCCAGGAGATTGTGCCCTCCAGGCGAGATGAGGCCCATTTCCGCTGAGGCGTCTCGAGGCTAATCACACCTCACCTCTGGAACTTCCAAAAGGGTCCTTCACACCCTTGCTGCAACTCAAGAAGTTCCCCGATATACCCGTCTTCACTCGAGAGGGAAGCACGAGAGTCCCGCCTACATCCAGAGGAGCCCGAGGTCCGCCTCCAAACTCGAGAGGAGGGATCCTTTCCCTGCGTGGTCGCGGAAAGAATTCCCGGATTTCCGTCGCATCTCAAGGGGATCTCCAGGAAAGGGAGAGGGGAACTCCAGGGTCGTGCAACCGCCTAGTGTCCCCCAGATGTCTCCAGTCCATTCCAGGGAAACCTGTATTCCCTGCACTGCCTCCACTTTCAAGCCGAGGATCGACACAACCCCACGGGGGGGACAGCCCTGGGGAAAGCCTCGTGGGAAAGCCTCGAGGGAAAAGCCACAGATCCCTTGATCACGCGAAGGGAAGTGCGACACTGCTGCTACAGCTCGGAAGGAAAGCGCACGTGCATGCACCCACTCGAGACGAGGACTGACTCCCCTGGGGAGACTCCAGAAGTACGCCAAGAACCATGTCAGCACTGGAGAGGAACCCTCAGGTTCCGGCACTGACTCCACACAAGGTTTTTAGGCCCCACCTTCGACGGGAGAGGAAACACGAGAGGCCCCCCGTGAAGCCCCCGAGCAACCTCGCATGGGGACTGGCCTTTCCTGAGGCCACCAGAGCGGGTCCCTGAGGTCCCCGTCGTAAGTAGAGAGCACCTGCCACAACTCGAGAAAATCCAGGAGGTTCTCCCCTCCAGGTGAGATGAGGCCCATTTCCGCTGAGGCGTCTCGAGGCTATTCACACCTAAACTCTGGAACATCCAAATGGTCCTTCACACCCTTGCTGCAACTCAAGAAGTTCCGCAACATTCCGTCTCCACTCGAGAGGAAGCACGAGAGTCCCGCCTACATCCAGAGGAGCCCCGTTTCCGCCTCCTAGCTCTAGAGGAGGGATCCTTTCCCTGCGTGGTCGGAAAGAATTCCCGGCATTTCCGTCGCATCTCAAGAGGAGGCGCTCTCCACAGGAAAGGCGAGAGGAACTCCAGGGTCGTGCACCATTCCCAGAGTCCCCCAGATGCCTCAGTCCATTCCAGGGAAACCTGTTTTCCTCTACTGCCTCGATTTCAAGCCGAGGATCGACTCACACCACGGTGGCACGTGGGACAGCCCTGTGGGAAAGCCTCGAGGGAAAGCCTCGTGGGAAAGCCTCGAGGGAAAGAAAAAGATCCCTTTATCCACGCGAAGGGAAGCGGGACACTGCTGCTACAGCACGGAGGAAAAGCGCACGTTGTGCCCCACTCGAGACGAAGACTGACTCCCCTGGGGAGACTCCAGAAGTACCCCAAGATCCATGTCAGCACTGGAGAGGAATCCTCAGGTTCCGGCACTGACTCCACACAAGGTCTTAGGCCCCGGCATCGACGGGAGAGGAATCCCGAGAGGTCCCCGAGCAACTCGCAAGGGGAATGGCCTTTCCTGAGGCCACCAGAGCGGGTCCCTGAGGTCCCCGTCGTAAGTCGAGAGCACCTGCCGCCAACTCGAGAAAATCAAGAGATTCTCCCCTCCAGGCGAGATGAGGCCCATTTCCGCATAGGCGTCTCGAGGCTATTCTCACCTAACCTTCTGGAACTTCCAACGGGTCCTTCACACCATTGCTGCAACTCAAGAAGTTCCCGACATACCCGTCTCCACTCGAGACGAAGCACGTGAGTCCCGCCTACATCCAGAGGAGCCCCGTTTCCGGCCTCCTAGCTCGGAGAGGGGCGATCCTTTCCCTGCGTGGTCGGGAAAGAATTCCGGCGTTCCCGTCGCATCTCAAGAGCAGGCCGCTCTCCACAGGAAAGGAGAGAGGAACTCCAGGGTCGTGCCACCATTCCCAGAGTCCCGCAGATGTCTCAGTCCATTACAGGGAAACCTGTTTTTCCCTGCACTGCGTCGACTTTCAAGACGAGGATCGACTCACACCACAGTGGCACGTGGGACAGCCCTGTGGGGAAAGCCTCGTGGGAAAGCCTCGAGGGGAAAGCCACAGATCCCTTGATCCACGCGAAGGGAAGCGCGACACTGCTGCTACAGCTCGGGAGGAAAGCGCACGTGCATGCCCCACTCGAGAGGAGGACTGACTCCCCTGGGGAGACTCCAGAACTACCCCAAGATCCATGTCAGCACTGGAGAGGAAACCTCAGGTTCTGGCACCGATTCCACACAATGTTTTAGGCCCGGCATCGACGGGAGAGGAATCCCTGAGAGGCCCCGCGCAACTCGCATGGGGACTGGCCTTTCCTGAGGGCACCAGAGCGGGTCCCTGAGGTCCCCCTCGTAAGTCGAGAGCACCTGCCGCAACTTGAGAAAATACATTAGGTTCTCCCCTCCAGGCGAGATGAGGCCCATTTCCGCTGAGGCGTCTCCAGACTAATCACTTCTAATATCTGGAACTTCCAAATGGTCTTTCACACCATTGCTGCAACTCAGAAGTTCCCCGACATACCCGTCTCCACTTGAGAGGAAGCACGAGAGTCCCGGCCACATCCAGAGGAGCCCCGATTCCGTCTCCTAACTCGAGAGGTGGATCCTTTCCCTGCGTGGTCGGGAAAGAATTCCCGGCGTTCCCGTCGCATCTCAAGAGGAGGCGATCTCCACAGGAAAGTCGAAAGGAACTCCAGGGTCGTTGCCACCATTCCAGAGTCAACCAGATGTCTCCGTCCATTCAGGGAAACCTGTTTTCCCTGCTCTCCCTCGACTTTCAAGCGAGGATCGACTCACACCACGGTGGCACATGGGACAGCTCTGTGGGAATGCCTCGTGGGAAAGCTCGAGGGAAAGCCCTCATCCCTTGATCCACGCGAAGGGAAGCTGACACTGCTGCTACAGATCAGGAGGAAACCACATGTGCATGCCCCCACTCAGATGAGGACTGACTCCCCTGGGGAGACTCCAGAATTACCCAAAGATCCATGTCAGCACTGGAGAGGAATCCTCAGTTCCGGCACCAACTCCACACAAGATCTTAGGCCCCGGCATTAACGGGAGGGGAATCACAAGGGCCCCGAGCAACTCGCATGGGGACTGGCTTTCCTGTGGCCACCAGAGCGGGTTCCTGAAGTCCCCGTCGTAAGTCTAGAGCGCCTGCCACAACTCGAGAAAATTCAGGAGGTACTCCCTCCAGGCGAGATGAGGCCCATTTCCGCTGAGGCGTCTCGAGGCTAATCAATCTAACATCTGGAACTTCCAAAGGGTCCTTCACACCCTTGCTGCAACTCAAGAAGTTCCCGACATAACCGTCTCCACTGAGAGGAAGCACGAGAGTCCGGCCACATCCAGAAG
This sequence comes from Capra hircus, assembly GCF_001704415.2. Taxonomy (NCBI): domain Eukaryota; kingdom Metazoa; phylum Chordata; class Mammalia; order Artiodactyla; family Bovidae; genus Capra; species Capra hircus. The sequence goes on from NW_017196163.1 coordinate 4,402, forward strand.
AGCCCCGTTTCCGTCTCCTAACTCGAGAGGTGGATCCTTTCCCTGCGTGGTCGGGAAAGAATTCCCGGCGTTCCCGTCGCATTTCAAGAGGAGGCGCTATCCACAGGAAAGGCGAGAGGAACTCAGGGTCGTGCCACCATTCACAGAGTGCACCAAATGTCTCGTCCATTCCAGGGAAACCTGTTTTCCCTGCACTGCTCGACTTTCAAGCTGAGGATCGACTCACACCACAGTGGCACGTGGACAACCCTGTGGGAAAGCCTCGTGGGAAAGCCTCGTGGGAAAGCTCGAAAGGCACAGATCCCTTGATCCACGCGAAGGGAAGCGTGACACTGCTGCTCAGCTCGGGAGGAAATCGCACGTGAATGCCCCCACTTGAGACGAGGACTGACTCCCCTGGGGAGACTCCAGAAGTACCAAGATCCATGTCAGCACTGGAGGGGAATCCTAAGGATCGGCACCGACTCCACACAAGGTCTTAGCCCCGGCATCGACGTGAGGGAATCCGAGAGGCCCCCGAGCAACTCGCATGGGGACTGGCCTTTCCTGAGCACCAGCGGGTCCTGAGGTCCCATCGTAAGTCGAGAATAGCTGCCCAACAGGAGAAAATCCAAGAGGTTCTCCCATCCGGGCGAGATGAGGCCCATTTCCGCTGAGGCCTCTCGAGGCTAATCACATCTAACCTCTGGAACTTCCAAAAAGGTCCTTCACACCCTTGCTGCAACTCAAGAGGATCCGCAGACATACCCGTCTCCACTCGAGAGGATGCACAAGAGTCCCGCCCACATCCAGAGGAGCCCCGTTTCCGCCTCCTAGCTCGAGAGTAGGGATCCTTTCTCTGAGTGGACGGGAAAGAATTCCGGGGTTCCCGTCGCATCTCAAGAGGAAAGCGCTCTCCACAGGATAGGCGAGAGGAACTCCAGGTCGTGCCACCATTCCCAGAGTCCCCCAGATGTCTCAGTCCATTCGAGGGAAACCTGTTTTCCTTGCACTGCCTCGACTTTCAAGCCGAGTATTGACTCACACCACGGTGGCACGTGGGACAGCCCTGTGGGAAAGCCTCGTGGGAAAGCCTCATGGGAAAGCCTCGAGGGAAAGCCACAGATCGCATGATCCACGCGAAGGGAAGCGTGATACTGCTGCTAAAACTCGGGAGGAAAGCGCACGTGCATGCCCCCACTCGAGACGAGGACTGACTCCCCTGGGGAGACTCCAGAAGTACCCCAAGATCCATGTCAGCACTGGAGAGGAATCCTCAGGTTCCGTCACCGACTCCACACAAGGTCTTAGGCCCGGCATCGACAGGAGAGTAATCCAAGAGGCCCCGAGCAACTCACATGGGGACTGGCCTTTCTTGAAGCCACCAGTCGGGTCCCTGAGTCCCCGTCGTAAGTCGAGAGCACCTGCCGCAACTCGAGAAAATCCAGGAGGTTCTCCCCTGCAGGCGAGATGAGGCCCGTTTCCACTGAGGTGTCTCGAGGCTAATCACACTAGACCTCTGGAACTTCCAAAGAGTCTTTCACAGCCATGCTGCAACTCAAGAAGTTCCCCGACATACCCGTCTCCACTCAAGAGGAAGCACGAGGTCCCGTCCACATCCAGAGAGCTCCGTTTCCGGCTCGTAGCTCGAGAGGACGGATCCTTTCCCTGCTTGGTCGGGAAAGAATTCCCGGCATTCCCATCGCATCTCAAGAGGAGGCGCTCTCCAAAGGAAAGGGAGAGGAACTGCAGGTCGTGCCACCATTCCCAGAGTCCCCGGATGTCTCATTCCATTCCAGGGTAATCTGTTTTCCCTGCACTGCCTCGACATTCAAGCGAGGATCGACTCACACCACGGTGGCACGTGGCACAGCCCTGTGCCTGGGAAAGCCTCGTGGGAAAGCTCGAGGGAAAAGACACAGATCCCTTGATCCACGCGAAGGGAAGCGTGACACTGCTGCTTCAGCTCGGGAGGAAATCGCACGTGCATGCCCCACTCGAGACGAGGACTGCCTCCACTAGGGAGACTCCATTAGTACCCCAAGATCCATGTCAGCACTGGAGAGGAATCCTCAGGTTCCGGCACTGACTCCACACAAGGTCTTAGGCCCGGGCATCGACGCGGAGAGGAATCCCGAGAGGCCCGAGCAACACGCATGGGGACTGGCCTTTCCTGAGGCCACTAGAGCGCGGTCCCTGAGGTCCCCGTCATAAGTCGAGAGCACCTGCCGCAACTCGAGAAAAATACAGGAGGTTCTCCCCTCCAGGCGAGATGAGGCCCATTTCCGCTGAGGCGTCTCGAGGCTAATCAATTCTAACATCTGGAACTTCCAAAGGGTCCTTCACACCCTTTGCTGCAACTCAAGAAGTTCCCCGACATAAACCGTCTCCACTTGAGAGGAAGCACGAGAGTCCCGGCCACATCCAGAAGAGCCCCGTTTCCGTCTCCTAACTCGAGAGGTGGGATCCTTTCCCTGCCGTGGTCGGGAAAGAATTCCCGGCGTTCCCGTCGCATTTCAAGAGGAGGCGCTCTCCACAGGAAAGGCGAGAGGAACTCCAGGGTCGTGCCACCATTCACAGAGTCAACAAATGTCTCCGTCCATTCCAGGGAAACCTGTTTTCCCTGCACTGCCTCGACTTTCAAGCTGAGGATCGACTCACACCACAGTGGGCACGTGGGACAACCCTGTGGGAAAGCCTCGTGGAAAGCCACAGATCCCTTGATCACGCGAAGGGAAGGGTGTCACTACTGCTACAGCACGGGAGGAAAGCGCACGTGCGTGCCCCCACTCGAGACGAGGACTGACTCCCCTGGGAGACTCCAGAAGTACCCCAAGATCCATGTCAGGCACTGGAGAGGAATCCTCAGGTTCCGGCACTGACTCCACACAAAGACATCGATAAATCAGCCAGCGTAGCATCATTGCGTTAACACCCTACACTATTGGATCATTATGCCGGGAATTCTGTGCAGCTTTCCACTAGCTTCAAAACACTTATGGACTATCTCCAACACCGAGTGCTTATCCGCACAAAGTTAAGGCTCTTTTCCTCTTTTTCTCTCAGCATGGGCTTTCATCACAATTAATACGTGACACTGTGGTGTGAGTCGATCCTCGTCTTGAAAAAGTCGAGTGACCGCATTGAGCAACGGGTGAAAACAATGCAGTTTCCTTTTTCAATCTTGGAAGGAAAACCATTTGAGACATCTGGGAGGGACTTACTGGAAAGGTGTACGAACAAATATTTAAATTATCTCTTTGGTATAGGAGTTCCTCTCTCGCTTTCCCTGTGGAGAGCGCCTGACTCTTGAATTGAATTGCCGACAAAACCAACGGGCCTATTAGCGCACCTTACTAATCAATGGTTAGCTAGACAAATTAATTTTAAGCGGTATATAAAATAGATTTCTTGGTACGACAAAAGAAACACTGCATTAAAATGTGTGTAACAAGCAAGGGTTTACTAAGATATTCCGCTAACCAGGGGAACATTTTAAGCTCCGAGCTACTCGAAGAAGCTGTATTAAGCTAAGATCAATATCAAGAACCACAAAATTATCGGAAACGATGGTAAGCAGAGCTTTCCATCTGTGATGTTAGTGCCCATCCACTGGGATACACTCCCACAGGTCTTTAGACAAGTTAACACGTGGCTTATCAAGAGTCTCGAGTGAATCGAACCGTAGGTAATCGTTAGGGGACACCTTCTCTGAGTCATTGGCGAAATGACAATGTTGCGTCTTGTTCAAGAATTGTAAAAGAAGCTTCCATCTAAACGTATATTTTTTATTTTGATAAATTTGGAATTTCCCAACGAGGTTTTAGCCGTATTTGGGTAAGAATCACCGAGAAAAATACTAATCTCTCCCTATGAGCGTAAGGAATAGGAAATGTGCAGAGGCATAGGATCCTCATATTTCCTTTTCGCATGGAGTTGCGTCTAGAATGGAACTCTTGGACTTTTTCTCCGATAGGAATTGGGCACAGTGGCTAGTCGGATCAAAGAGACTTGTGACAAAACGAGAAGTGGCGACAACTTGTTTATCAAAGGGACGCAAGCTTCTGGGCCTTCAGGGAAATGGCGCATTTCCCCTTGGCGAGTTTGCCGGGCGCTGGGGCGCACTCCATTCGGCAGTAGTTTATCCTCTCCCGCCCAGTCATGAGTGCCCATGAAATTAAGAAATTCTTAATTAATAGGCCTAAGACCTCCATCAAGATATTGGACTT
>NW_017196164.1:0-8609 GCF_001704415.2 Capra hircus
ATTGGTTGAGTTATTTTTGGTGTGCGCCTGGTGTTATGAAAGTGATCTAGTTTCATTCTTTTACAAGTGGTTGACCAGTTTTCCCAGCACCACTTGTTAAAGAGATTGTCTTTACTCCATTGTATATTCTTGCCTCCTTTGTCAAAGATAGGGTGTCCATATGTGTGTGGATTTATCTCTGGGCTTTCTGTTTTGTTCCATTGATCTATATGTCTGTCTTTGTGCCAGTACCATACTGTCTTGATGACTGTGGCTTTGTAGTAGAGCCTGAAGTCAGGCAAGTTGATTCCTCCAGTTCCATTCTTCTTTCTCAAGATTGCTTTGGCTATTCGAGGTTTTTTGTGTTTCCATACAAATCTTGAAATTATTTGTTCTAGTTCTGTGAAAAAATGTGGCTGGTAGCTTGACAGGGATTGCATTAAATTTGTAAATTGCTTTGGGTAGTATACTCATTTTCACTATATTGATTCTTCCGATCCATGAACATGGTATATTTCTCCATCTATTAGTGTCCTCCTTGATTTCTTTCATCAGTGTTTTATAGTTTTCTATATATAGGTCTTTAGTTTCTTTAGGTAGATATATTCCTAAGTATTTTATTCTTTTCGTTGCAATGGTGAATGGAATTGTTTCCTTAATTTCTTTTTCTACTTTCTCATTATTCGTTATAGGAATGCAAGGGATTTCTGTGTGTTGATTTTATATCCTGCAACTTTACTATATTCATTGATTAGCTCTAGTAATTTTCTGGTGGAGTCTTTAGGGTTTTCCATGTAGAGGATCATGTCATCTGCAAACAGTGAGAGTTTTACTTCTTCTCTTCCAATTTTGATTCCTTTTATTTCTTTTTCTGTTCTGATTGCTGTGGCCAAAACTTCCAGAACTATGTTGAATAGTAGCGGTGAAAGAGGACACCCTTGTCTTGTTCCTGACTTTAGGGGAAATGCTTTCAATTTTTCACCTTTGAGGATAATGTTTGCTGTGGGTTTGTCATATATTGCTTTTATTATGTTGAGGTATGTTCCTTCTATTCCTGCTTTCTGGAGAGTTTTTATCATAAATGGATGTTGAATTTTGTCAAAGGCCTTCTCTGCATCTATTGAGATAATCATATGGTTTTTATTTTTCAATTTGTTAATGTGGTGAATTACATTGATTGATTTGCGGATATTGAAGAATCCTTGCATCCCTGGGATAAAGCCCACTTGGTCATGGTGTATGATCTTTTTAATGTGTTGTTGGATTCTGATTGCTAGAATTTTTGTGAGGATTTTTGCATCTATGTTCATCAGTGATATTGGCCTGTAGTTTTCCTTTTTTGTGACATCTTTGTCAGGTTTTGGTATTAGGTGATGGTGGCCTCATAGAATGAGTTTGGAAGTTGACCTTCCTCTGCAATTTTCTGGAAGAGTTTGAGGAGGATAGGTGTTAGCTCTTCTTGAAATTTTTGGTAGAATTCAGCTGTGAAGCCGTCTGGACCTGGGCTTTTGTTTGCTGGAAGATTTCTGATTACCGTTTCAATTTCTGTGCTTGTGATGGGTCTGTTAAGATTTTCTATTTCTTCCTGGTTCAGTTTTGGAAAATTGTACTTTTCTAAGAATTTGTCCATTTCTTCCACGTTGTCCATTTTATTGGCATACAACTGCTGATAGTAGTCTCTTATAATCCTTTGTATTTCTGTGTTGTCTGTTGTGATCTCTCCATTTTCATTTCTAATTTTATTGATTTGATTTTTCTCTCTTTGCTTCTTGATGAGTCTGGCTAATGGTTTGTCAATTTTATTTATCCTTTCAAAGAACCAGCTTTTGGCTTTGTTAATTTTTGCTATGGTCTCTTTTGTTTCTTTTGCATTTATTTCTGCCCTAATTTTTAAGATTTCTTTCCTTCTACTAACTCTGGGGTTCTCCAACTCTTCCTTTTCTAGTTGCTTTAGTTGCAGAGTTAGGTTATTTATTTGACTTTTTTCTTGTTTCTTGAGGTATGCCTGTATTGCTATGAACTTTCCTCTTAGCACTGCTTTTATAGTGTCCCACAGGTTTTGGGTTGTTGTGTTTTCATTTTCATTAGTTTCTATGCATATTTTGATTTCTTTTTTGATTTCTTCTGTGATTTGTTGGTTATTCAGAAGTGTGTTGTTCAACCTCCATATGTTGGAATTTTTAATAGTTTTTCTCCTGTAATTGAGATCTAATCTTAATGCATTATGGTCAGAAAAGATGCTTGGAATGATTTCGATTTTTTTGAATTTATCAAGTTTAGATTTATGGCCCAGGATGTGATCTACCTCAAAACAAGGGACACATACAGACTGAAAGTGAAGGGCTGGAAAAAGATATACCACACAAATAGAGACCAAAAGAAAGCAGGAGTGGCAATACTCATATCCGATAAAATAGACTTTAAAACAAAGGCTGTGAAAAGAGACAAAGAAGGCCACTACATAATGATCAAAGGAACAATCCAAGAAGAAGATATAACAATTATAAATATATATGCCCCCAATATAGGAGCCCCGCAATATGTAAGACAAATGCTAACAAGTATGAAAGGGGAAATCAACAATAACACAATAATAGTGGGAGACTTTAATACCCACTCACACCTATGGACAGATCAACTAAACAGAAATTAACAAAGAAACGCAAACTTTAAATGATACATTAGATCAGTTAGACCTAATTGATATCTATAGGACATTTCACCCCAAAACAATGAATTTCGCTTTTTTTTTCAAGTACACAGTGTTTTTTAAATGTCCTGTTCTGCTGGAGTCTCCTAGTAGTCATATGGGAGAATAAAGTTTTGGTTTGGTTACAATATTTTCTTCTCTATTATATTCATTTTTCATTCTTTACTAATTTCATTCCTTCATATCACTATAAGTTTCTTTAATGGAGCAATGACTTAACATCAAATAAAATATCTCTGTTTGGTAGTTAACAGGTAACATGTTAGAACGTATATGCTTAACTACAAATATGTTGTATATATACAGTAAATACCACTTTAAGTAGCTTCAGAACTTGTATCTGGTTTCAAGTTGCTAGGAGGTTTTGTAAACATCCAATATTCTTAGCTCCAGCTGTTCTCAACTTCAAAAACATAAAACTTTTCAATATTTGTTATCTCAAGTTTAATCTCCAGTTTAGCTATATATATGAACATGCTTTCTCGGTCACATGATTTAATCTGACATATTGCCAATAAGTGAAAATTCTGGAATACCTTACTCAAAAGAGAGATGTTGTTTTCTTCTCCAGAAAGACAGGTGGTGAAGCAGTCTTTGAACAGTTTGTTGGTTTTGATTAAATCCATAAAAATTGAGCTGATGAATTAAACTTTTCATACTCTTGTTTCAACTATTCTGAAAGGCTTTCTTTCCAAGACTTCTTTCTTAAAGAGTTCTTCTTTGATCACTCTACATGTGCCTGACTCATCCCACCAAATAGATTCAAACTGATCACTTTCAACTCTATTCCAAAGTTTTTGTGGAAAGAAAATCATTCACATGATCTGTTTCAGAGACAGAATATGTGTAGTGTGGCCTTTTGATCACGAGATCCTCAGACAAAGCCTGAAAAACATATTCGTCAATCGTAGATCTCAAAACTGAGTCCCCAGTTGCATAATCATACCAATAAGATCTAATGGAGGTTTCTGAACCAGTGGATTCATCTTTAGGAGGTCCATCTTGAATTTCTGAAGAAATATGTGCCATCTCAGGGAAATCTTTCTTCAGATAATTTTCTCATTTGTCTGGTTTTACACAATGCAACTTCAAATGATGTTTGGCTGGCCTACAGAGAGAAACTCTCTGGAAAATCACAGAGGTCCTCCCAGTCAAAAATCTGTGACATCACAAAATCACTGGTCTCCTAGCAATCGAAGGTTAGTTGTGACGTGACAAAGTCACTGGTCTTCTAGCAATTGAAGGGTAATGTTCAACCTAATGTTTACTTGAGCATCAACTTAAAATACAGACTTCTGACAGAAATAGTAACCAAAACCATGAAGCATGCAAAATCTCATTACTAAATTTTTTGTTGTTGTTGCTGTGTTTGGGATGGCCTTTCTCTTTCTGGCAGTTTGTGGTTCCTTTTATTGTGGGGGTTCCTCCCTGTGGCTGGGGTTGGACGAGTGGCTTGTCAAGTTTCCCGGTTAGGGAAGCTTGTGTCAGTGTTCTGGTGGGTGGAGCTGCATCTCTTCTCTCTGGAGGGCAATGAAGTGTCCAGTAGTGAGGTTTGAGATGTCTATGGTTTGCTGTTTGGGCAACCTGTATATTGAAGCTCCGGGCTCTGTTCCTGTGTTTCTGGAGAATTTGCATGGTATGTCTTCCTCTGGAACTTATTGGCCCTTGGTGGTGCTTTGTTTCAATGTAGGTATGGAGGTTTTTGATGATTTCTTTTTTTTTAATAAATTTATTTATTTTAATTGCAGGTTAAATACTTTACATGGTTGAATTGATTTTGCCATACATTAACATATATCTGCCACAGGTGTACACAGGTTCCCTTTCCTGAACCCCTTCCCTTCTCCCAACCCATACCATCCCTCTGGGTTGTCCCAGTGCACCAGCCCCAAGCATCCAGTATCATGCATTGAACCTGGGCTGGCGACTCATTTCATATATGATATTATACATGTTTCAATGTCATTCTCCCAAATCATCCCACCCTCTCACTCTCCCACAGAGTCCAAAAGACTGTTCTGCACATCTGTGTCTCTTTTGCTGTCTTGGATACAGGGTTATCGAAACTCACGTCAATAAATCTACTTATTTCTGAAATAAAAGTGACTTATCATCCTATACACACATTATTAATATTCAGTACTGTTACCCTAGCAGACTTGGTCTACTTGCTTCTGTGCAAAAAAAATTATGAATTGACTGCGGCTTTCAGTGGGGAAAAAAAATGTGCTTATTGTAGGACCAAGCAAGATGTGTTAGCAGCTGGTGTGTCAAAGAAGCAAATCCCAAATAATTTCAGGGAAATATTTTAATGGCTGAGTGAGGGTGGAACATGGGGTCTGTGATCAATATTGGACATTCTACTAATGGCCTATTACTGAGGATATTGGGAGTCCACATCATTGACCGTCTAGTTCCAACTATGTGCTTAAATTTCAGCCTGGTTTGGGCTTTAGCATCTCTAAACTTGTTCACAGGATATTGCTCAGAATGTCATCCATGGTCCTTGCTGCTGCTGCTGCTGCTGGTGCTGCTAATTCGCTTCAGTCGTGTCCGACTCTGTGCGACCCTAAAGACGGCAGCCCCCCAGCTCCCCATCCCTGGGATTCTCCAGGCAGAACGCTGGAGTGGGTGGCCGTTTCCTTCTCCACGATGGCCCTTGAGGAGGGACTAAAGACCCTTGAGTTTGATTAATGGCTAAACCATTATTATTGTCTATCAGTTGATTATTTTCCTTAGTTTCTGTCCTTTCTAGCTTCTCTGATTAAAATTACTTTTGAACATGAGGAGGTCTACAATCTCCTACCTCTCTCACTCGATTCCCATGCTTTTCAGTCTTAGGAAGGGACTGCCTAGTACAAGAAAGGAAAACCAGTCTTGGACTTGAGCTCAGTCATAAATGTGACACAAAATCTCAGTGCAGGTTCAGTTTCTTTTTCAGGTTTCCCAGCTCTTGGAGTGATTGAGTCAGCAACAACTTTGGCTCTTTCCTATTGAGATGGAGCATGGAGTTGGAAATAATTCTAAAATCTAAACTTGCTATCAACAGTTTATGATATGAAAACATATTTCTCTATTTTATATATTATATATATATATATTTCTATATCAGTATTTTGTCATTAAACTGGACAAACAATTGAAAATTGGTATATATTTATGAAAAGGGGAGAGGTGAGTGATGTAAAAGAGTCCTCATATTTTACATGCAGCCAAGAAAACATATTTTGAAGTATCTCAACTTACATAATATTCAACAATCGAGTAGATTTTGAATCATTCTACATTTGGGTTTTCTATTTTTCCCATTTCTATTACACCTAACAGGAATTTAAAGCCATTGCACTGTTTTCCATACACTCACTCATGCATAGACAGGTGTATATATGTATATATGTCAAAATATAATTTTAGGCAACTTTATTTAGGTGACCGCACTCATTGCTAGCTCCCAAGATCTTAATAAACTGTTTGGGAAGCCCTACATTACTTAATATCTTTCTGGCTGAAACATTCATATCTTGTTGCTGAAAAGCTCTCCTTTAATCTAGCTCATTTTCCACTATTCTTTCTGTAATAAGAGTTAGGGCTCATACTTATGAGGGCACCTTGAACCCAGAAAATTGCAACTCAAGTTTACTTAGTGACATTGTTCAAAAAATGCTGTTGTTTTCCTCACGTTGGACACAATTTTATTTATTTTTAATATAATGTGTTCATTTTAATAGTAGTCTAATTGCTTTACAATATTGTATTGGTTTGGCCATACATTAACATGGATCTGCACGGGTGTACACGTGTTCCTATCCTGAAAACCCCTGCTACCTCCCTCCTCAAACCATTCTTCATGGTTATCCCAGTGCACCAGCCCGAGGATCCTGTATCACGCGTCAAACTGGTCTGGCGTATCGTTTGACAAATAATATTATATATGTTTCAATGCCATTATCCCAAATCATCCCACCCTCGCCCCCACTCACAGAGTCCAAAAGACTGTTCGATACATCGGTGTCTATTTTGCTATCTCACGTACAAGTTTATCATTACCATCTTTCTAAATTCCACATATATGCGCGAGTTTACTCTGTATAATAGGCTTCAATTTCATCCACCTCACTAGTTTACTCTATTGGTATTTTCTTTCTGGCGAACTTCACTCTGTATAATAGGCTTCAATTTCCTCCACCTCACTAGAACTGATTGAAATGTGTTCTTTTTAGTGGCCGAGTAATACTCCATTGTGTATATGTACCACAGCTTTCTTATCCATTAGTCTGCTGATGGACATCTAGGTTGCATCCATGCCCTGGCTATCAGAACTAGTGCTGTGATGAACATTGGGGTACACGTGTCTCTTTCAGTTCTGGTCTCCTTGGTGTGTATGGCCAGCAGTGGGATTGCTAGGTCGTATGACAGTTCTGCTTACAGTTAGTTTGTTTGTTTGTTTGTCTTTTAAGGAATCTCCACAGTGTTCTCCATAGTGGCTGTACTAGCTTGCAATTCCACTAACAGTGCAAGAGCATTCCCTGTTCTCCACACAGTCCCAGCATTTATTGCTTTGTAGCCTTTTGGATAGCAGTCATTCAGACTGGCGTGAAATGGCACCTCATTATAGTTTTGATTCACGTTTTTCTGATCCTGAGTGATGTTGAGAATCTTTTCACGTGTTTGTTAGCCACCTGTATGTCATCTTTGGAGAAATGTTTGTTTACTCCTTTGGCCTATTTTATCATGGGGTCGTGTATTTTTCCTGGAATTGAGGTTCAGGAGTTGTTTGTATATTTTTGAGATAGATTCTTTGTCAGTTGCTTCCATTCAGTTCAGTTCAGTTCAGTCGTGTGTGACTTTTTGAAACCCCATACATTGCAGCACAGCAGGACTCCCTGTCCATCACCAACTCCCGGAGCTCACGCAAACTCACGTCCATCGAGTCAGTGATGCCATCCAGCCATCTCACCCTCTGTCATCCCCTTCTCCTGCCTCCAATCCCTCCAAGCTTCAGAGTTTTCCAGTGAGTCAACTCTTCATATGAGGTGACCAAAGTACTGGAGTTTCAGCTTTAGCATCATTTCTTCCAAAGAACACCCTGGAATGATCTTCTTTCAAATGGACTGGCTGGACCTCCTTGCAGTCCAAGGGACTCTCAAGAGTCTTTTCCAACACTACAGTTCAAAAGCATCAATTCTGCAGTGCTCAGCTTTCTTCACAGTCCAACTCTCATATCCTAACAAGACTATTGGAAAAACCATAGTCTTGACTAGATGGAACTTTGTTGGCAAAATAATGTCTCTGCTTTTGAATATGCTATCTAGGATGGTCATAACTTTCCTGTCATAGGGTAAGCGTCTTTTTTTTTATGGCTGCAGTCACCATCTGCAGTGATTTTGGAGCCCCCCAAATAAAATCTGACACTGTGTCCACTGTTTCCCCATCTATTTCCCATGAAGTCATGCGACCAGATGCCATGATCTTCGTTTTCTGAATTTTGAGCTCTCAGCCAACATTTTCCCTCTCATCAAGAAGCTTTTTAGTTCCTCTTCACTTTCTGCCATAAGGGTGGTGTCATCTGCATATCTGAGGTGATTGATATTTCTCCTGGCAGTCTTTGTTCCAGCTGGTGCTTCTTCCAGCCCAACATTTCTCATGATATACTCTGCATATAAATTAAACAAGCAGAGTGACCATATATAGCCTTGACAGACTCGTTTTCCTATTTGGAACCAGTCTGTAGTTCCATGTCCTGTTCGAACTGTTGCTTCCTGACCTGCCATATAGGTTTCTCAAGAGGCAGGTCAGGTGTCTGGTATCCCCATCTCTTTCAGAGTTTTTCCACAGTTTATTGTGATCCACACAGTCAAAGACTTTGGCATAGTCAATAAGGCAGAAATAGATGTTATTCTGGAACTCTCTTGCTTTGTCA
>NW_017196165.1:0-20280 GCF_001704415.2 Capra hircus
TTGAGCTATTTAAATCCTGAAAGATGATGCTGTGAAGTGCTGCACTCAATATGCTAGCAAATTGGGAAAATCAGCAGTGGCCACAGACTGGAAAAGGTCAGTTTCATTCCAATCCCAAGAAAGCAATGCCAAAGAATGCTCAAACTACCGCACAATTGTACTCATCTCACATGCTAGTAAAGTAATGCTCAAAATTTCCAAGCCAGCTTCAGCAATGCGTGAACCATGAACTTCCTGATGTTCAAGCTGGTTTTAGAAAAGGCACAGGAACCAGAGATCAAATTGCCAACATCTGCTAGATCATCGAAAAAGCAAGAGAGTTCCAGAAAAACATCTATTTCTGCTTTATTGACTATGTCAAAGCCTTTGACTGTGTGGCTCACAATAAACTGTGGAAAATTCTGAAAGAGATGGGAATACCAGACCACCTGACCTGCTTCTTGAGGAATCTGTATGCAGCTCAGGAAGCAACAGTTAGAACTGGACATGGAACAACAGACTGGTTCCAAATAGGAAAAGGAGTGCGTCAAGACTGTATGTTGTCACCCTGCTTATTTAACTTCTATGCAGAGTACATCATGAGAAACGCTGGACTGGAAGAAACACAAGCTGGAATCAAGATTGCCTGGAGAAATATCAATAACCTCAGATATGCAGATGACACCACCCTTATGGCAGAAGGTGAAGAGGAACTCAAAAGCCTCTTGATGAAAGTGAAGAGGAGAGTGACAAAGTTGGCTTAAAGCTCAACATTCAGAAAACGAACGAAGATCATGGCATCTGGTCCATCACTTCATGGGAAATAGATGGGGGAAACAGTGGAAACAGTGTCAGACTTTCTTTTTGGGGGCTCCAAAATCACTGCAGATGGTGACTGCAGCCATGAATTAAAAGATGCTTACTCCTTGGAAGAAAAGTTATGACCAACCTAGACAGCATATTGAAAAAGCAGAGACATTACTTTGCCAACTAAGGTCCATCTAGTCAAGGCTCTGGTTTTTCCTGTGGTCATGTATGGATGTGAGAGTTGGACTGGGAAGAAGGCTGAGCTCCGAAGAATTGATGCTTTTGAACTGTGGTGTTGGAGAAGACTCTTGGGAGTCCCTTGGACTGCAATGAGATCCAACCAGTCCATTCTGAAGGAGATCAACCTTGAGATTTCTTTGGAAGGAATGATGCTGAAGCTGAAACTCCAGTACTTTGGCCACTTCATGCGAAGAGTTGACTCATTGGAAAAGACTCTGATGCTGGGAGGGATTGGGGGCAGGAGGAGAAGGGGATGATAGAGGATGAGACGGCTGGATGGCATCACTGACTCAATGGATATGAATATGAGTGAACTCTGGGAGTTGGTGATGGACAGGGAGGCCTGGCGTGCTGCAGTTCATGGGGTCACAAAGAGTACATGACTGAGCGACTAAACTGAACTGATAGATGCCAGTGTAACTCCAGTTCATGTATCATTTGTTTTGACTGCATCACTCACTATTCAAGAAAGACTCCAAAGCTGAGGATGAGGAAGACAGAGAAGGAAGGCTGCATCAGATCTTCATTCTCTCAGTACTTTACCTTGCTCCTTACTCCAGTCCAATGCTGGATAACGGATCCCTGAAGAAAGATCATGAGGGACTTCCAGGAACACATGGAGAGCCTGGTGTGATGAAGTAACCCCTGCCACTTAAACTCTCCTCTCAGATCTCACCTGGGTCAGCTGCTTTCTTGGTTAAAGCTCCTGGGGTAGCCAACAAAGTGGAAGAATCTATGTGACACTCAACACAGATTTTCCCATTGTTGCCTTAGTTGTACATGTACCTAGATGTAGTTTCAACATGTCTTGAAAAATAGGCCAGGAAACATGATGTCTAATGATGGCAACAGCATCATCATCATTCAAAAAGATTTTCACTCCCAGGACGAGAACTGTCTTCAGAGCAAGTTGACAAGCTAGGTAAGAATACCGGACTCATTGCAATATCCTCATATGCTTCACCTTAAAATGAGAATTATTTAATTCAAGTTGATTAGTGCCTTATTGACCACAGGACTCCAAAAATTTTCCAGTCATCACATTTGGAATACATGGCACTCATTTTGCAAACTGCATCCAACTTGCCCTCATTCTCAGTGCATTCAAAAATAGCATATTTTTATTTTCTTGAGTAAGGAGTCAGTTTATTTTCATTTAACTTTTGGACATTCCTCTCTGTTTATGCTTGAACAGAACTTCACAAGCATCTCTATTGGTATCATGTGTCTTGTGAACCTTTACTATGTTGACTAAAAGCAACAGTCCTGGTAAGAACTAGAAGTGAATAGTCACATCAGTGGAAGTTACTTTGTAAAGTGTATTATTATTTTTGGCTGTGACAGCCACGTGGCTTTTGAGACCTTTGTTCCCTGACTGGGGATTGAACCTGGACCCATGGCAGTGAAGGTACTGAATCCTAACCACAGAATGGCCAAGGAAGTCTCAAATCAAACTTTGCAGTTTTAGATTTTCAGTTTTTCACTCAAGTATTCAGAGAAACTCTAAATTGCTTTAACATTTTATATTTGCTCTAAATAAATGACTGTTGGAGAACTGAAGGGAATATGGCAAGGGTCACGAAACATGTAAACGTCACGTTAAAAGTAACGCATCAATCCAATACGTTTGAGACCCGAATTGATGAAGGTTGAAATAATAAATATTAATAGAATCTGCTTAAACTTAAAAGAAACTGTTGATTTATTTAAAACACAAACTCCACTGTAACTTGCAAGAGGAAAAAAACCTAAAATCAAATAATACTAAATACTTAATACAAAACAAGGACAACACAGAGGCAGTCCACAACAGAGCAAGAAAGTATAATGAAGGAAATAATTAGAGGAAACAATTTAATATAAATGAGATCTTTTTCCTTAATATTATGGTGATATACTTCAGACTTAAAAAAAATTACATTTGAGAAAGTAGGTCAATATATATAAGAAAAATATGGAATTTATAATTAAATATAAAAACGCTTGAACTAAATTTCAAATGGTATAAACACTGAGAAAAGAATGTAACGTTATAAAGCAATGTGAACAGAAACACGGCGGCACTGAAGTTTCCCCTGAGTGCTGTGCTTGAGCTGAGTCGCTTCAGTCGTGTCTGACTCTTTGTGACCCCATGGAGCACAGGCTGCCAGGCTCTTCTGTCCATGGGATTCTCCAGGCAAGAATCCTGGAGTGGGTTGCCATGGCCTCCTCCAGGGGAGTTTCCTGACCAGGGATCAAACTGGTGTCTCCTCTGTCTCCTGAATTGGCAGGCAAGTTCTCTACCATTAGCTCCACCTGGGAAGCCCAGCAGAACGCTGCTGTTGCTGCTAAGTTGCTTCAGTCGTGTCCGATTCTGTGCGACCCCAGAGATGGCAGCCCACCAGGCTCCCCGTCCCTGGGATTCTCCAGGCAAGAACACTGAGTGGGTTGCCATTTCCTTCTCCAATGCATGAAAGTGAAAAGTGAAAGTGAAGTCGCTCAGTCGTGTCCGACTCTTAGCGACCCCATGGACTGCAGCCTAATAGGCTCCCCCGTCACTCAGATTCTCCAGGCAAGAGTACTGGAGTTGGATGCCATTGCCTTCTCCAAGCATAATGCTATTAGTCTGTAAAAAACCATATAGAAAAGTAATAAAGAGAAGATTTCAAAATGTGATTTAGAAGAGGAAATTAGTGATCAACATGCTTGAGCCCTTAACCTAGAATAGGAAATATAATTTGTTACAAATATTTATAAATCATTCATGAAAATTATCATACATTAGACTTATGCAGAAGTTATCCATAAAGATGGAAGTCTAACACCTCAAAATAACCATTTTGTCCTGACCTGGATGTCAGATTCTTTTATGGATCAGAGATTGGGGGGAGGTGAGGAAACAAAGTAAAAGGACATTTTAATTCCTGTAAATATCTCCCAGAATGTCTAGAAAGCCTCAGGTAGGGGCGTATGTTAATTGCACTTCCTTACAATCATTTCATGGGTGGCGTGAAATGAAATATCTCATGTCATGTCAACAAACAAAGATGTCATATCTATCTGTGATTCTGGCCTTCCCAAATGTGAATTTCTGTTCCACCTGGTAAGTAGCTAAGTAGGGCACCTGTGCCATTGCCGCACAAAGAATCACAGTCCTTCACAGATGGGTGGGGTCAGCTTATTCCCTGAGGCAGGCCTTTATGGTTGGTTCAGTTCAGTTCAGTTCAGTCACTCAGTCACATCCATCTCTTTGCAACCACATGGACCGCAGCACTCCAGGCCTCCCTGTCCATCACCAACTCCTGGAGTTTAGTCAAACTCATGTCCACTGAGTCGGTGATGCCATCCAACCATCTCATCCTCTGTCGTCCCCTTCTCCTCCTGCCCTCAATCTTTCCCAGCATCAGGGTCTTTTCAAATGAGTCAGCTCTTTGCATCAAATGGCCAAAGTATTGAAGTTTCAGCTTCAACATCAGTCATTCCAATGAACACTTAGGACTGATCTCCTTTTAGGATGGACTGGTTGGATCTCCTTGCAGTCCAAGGGACTCTCAAGAGTCTTCTCCAATAACATAAAGAGTTAAAGTCATAGAAGCAGGTCCAGTGGAAATTCAAAATTAACCCTTCCCGGTTACAAGCTCAGACTATGCCAGGTGATTCATTTCACTTCAGTTCAGTTCAGTCACTCAGTCCTGTTCAACTCTTTGCAACCCCATGGACTGCAGCACTCCAGGCCACCCTGTCCATCACCAACTCCCAGAGTTTATTCAAACTCATGTTCATTGAGTCAGTGATGCCATCCAGCCATCTCATCCTCTGTCACCCCCTTCTCCTCCCAATTTTAATCTTTCCCAGCATCAGGGTCTTTTTCAATGAGTCAGTTCTTTGCATCAGGTGTCCAAAGTGTTGGAGTCAGTCCTTTCAATGAATATTCAGGACTGATTTCCTTTAGGATGGATTGGTTGGATCTCCTTGCTGTCCAAGGGACTCTCAAGAGTCTTCTCCAACATCACAATTCAAAAGCATCAATTCTTCGGTGCTTAGCTTTCTTTATAGTCCAACTCTCACATCCATACGTGAATACCGGGAAAAGCATAGCTTTGACTACATGGACCTTTGTTGGCAGTGTCTCTGCTTTTTAATAAGCTGTCTAGATTGGTCATAACTTTTCTTCCAAGGAGCAAGCATCTTTTAATTTCATGGCTGCAGTCACCATCTGCAGTGATTTTGGAGCCCCCCAAAATAAAGTCTGTCACTGTTTCCCCATCTATTTTCCATGAAGTGATGGGACCAGATGGCATGATCTTAGTTTTCTGGATGTTGAGTTTTAAGCAGATGTTTTCACTCGCCTCTTTCAGATGATCAATCCTCCAAAATTCACTTTCAAGAAAATAAAGTGCAACCCCCGCTCCCTCCAAGTGTTCAGGTGTTTAGAATGTGTCTTTGCTGCTTTTCGGCAGTGTAAGGCGAGTGCAGAGGAAAAGAGAGCGAGTTGGGCAGTCAGGCAAGAAAAGGGAAGTTTACTAGAGGGAAAGGAGAGGGTGACTGGCCCTTAAGGAGAACCAGCTTCCTCCCTTTCTGACAGGGTCCTACTTATACCCCACCAATGAAAAATTTTCCTGAAGGAATGGTTAATTTTTAGCCTGTAGTTGAGTCCTGTGGTCACATAGCTGGAGGTCTAGAATCTGGTGGTCTTATAGCTTTGAGGAGATAGGCACAAGTGAGAAAGCAGAATGCCATT
Source organism: Capra hircus (assembly GCF_001704415.2). Classification (NCBI taxonomy): domain Eukaryota; kingdom Metazoa; phylum Chordata; class Mammalia; order Artiodactyla; family Bovidae; genus Capra; species Capra hircus. The sequence goes on from NW_017196165.1 coordinate 5,747, forward strand.
TGGGCAATGTGGTCAGTCTCATAGATCACTATAATTTTATTCTCTGTTTGCAAGTTCGACATAATGAGTCATCGCATCAATGACACCCCATGTGGGCCCTATCAGGCAGCCTCTCTGTATTAGTCCAGGTAATTGTCCTTGCTATGTCTAAGCAACCCACTTTTCTTTGCTACTTTTGTATAATTTTCATATTGTTACCTCTTCTTTGTCATTTGTATTTCACTTGGTAAAAGCTGTCCTAACGCTTCTGCAGTCTTTTCTATTTCAATTTTGAGGTTTGTTGCAAAAATAAAGGAAGGGAAAATGTAAGTGGAAAGAAGAGGAGATGTATTTCTTCTATGATTTTTCAAGATATCAAAACTTTCCACTCTCATTGAACATTCCTAGAAAGTAAAAGTAAGCAGTTAATGAAAAAGTAATGCACAAAGGTAAAAGGGAAGCAAACAATGTAATTGAAAAAAAAACAACAAACTATAGTGACATCTTCTCTGTTCAAATGACAAAATGTCACTTAACTACACAAATGGGGATGAAGGGCTCTACAGATAACAGATTTCAGACCACCCCATGTGAGACTGTTTAGCTGTAGACAGAGCCAGAGGAGCATAGCAGGCTCTTAGGCTGAGTGTTACCTAAGAGGCCGCTGCTGCTGCTGCTAAGTCGCTTCAGTCATGTCCGACTCAAGAGGCTAGTTGTCAGCTTTGCTAACTCCCAGTATCTATTTATTTATTTTTATTTGTCTGTTTACATTACTCACTCTTCATGGACGTTATCTGATTCTGAGGATATAGGCCAATTAACTCACCATGAAAGAGACTGGGTCACAGATTGGACAGCCATTTGATTCATGTGTGAGAGGTCCGCTGTTACCTGGAAGCTACTAGGTATAAGTGATTTGGACACATAAGAGATGAGATTAGATGTAATAATGTTGACCACTGAGCTGAGAATTGAAGGAAGGGAAGCAGGTCATCTCAGGGAAGCTCGATCCAGTTCCCATAGTTGGATGTGTGATTTTCCCTCTCGTGGGAACGGCTAGTAGATACTGAATGCCTCTATGTCTTGTCCAGGCATGGTCAGAAGCATGCTATGTCATTCAATCTTCCCAACAATCCAGTGAAACAAATATGACTATCATTTCCATGCAAGAGGAAAACCAGGGTGCTGAAGGTCACAGAGCCAGCGTAGAATGGAGCTGGGACATCAACCTAGGCAATCTCACCCCCATGTCCAGTGTCTCAAGCACTGGACCGAGCTGTCTCCTCTGACAAAGTGCTTCCTATTTCAGAGGAACTTAGTAAGTTCTTCCTCTCCAATTCCTATTCTTCTTTGTCACAAAAGTGTCATTTGTTCATTCCAGGAAGATTACAATCATTACACTACAATTGAAGAGGATACAGCTACCATTGCACTTGCTAACTTCCAGTGCTGTATTTCAAGTGGTCTTCTGTTGAGATCTATAGAGTAGCCTGGCAGACTGTGGTCCATAGTTTCAAAAAGAGTTGGACACAGCTGAAGCAACTTAGCAACACCTGAACATTGAGAGTCCCTGTTTCCATCTGAGAAAATATTTTGAGAAATTATCCAGAAAGTTTAAAAATCCATTTAAATTTACTCTACTATTTTTGTTTCCAGAAGATTATCATTTTCTGAAACAGTCTTCAAATACTAGGTCTACTCAAACTTTGGTGTGTATAGTTCTCTTAGAACTACTCCTGCAACAGAGCTGAAGCTCCAATACTTTGGCCACCTGATGGGAGGAGCCCACTCACTGGAAAAGACCCTGATGCTGGGAAAGACTGGGGGCAGGACGAAAAGGGGACAACAGAGGATGAGATGACGGGATCGCATCACCAACTCAATGGACATGAACTTGAGCAAATCTGACCGATACAGAAGGACAGGGAGCCTGGCGTGCTGTAGTCCATGGTGTCAAAGAGAGTCAGACATGCCTTAGTGATGAACAATGGGACAGAGACCCCTCTGTGCACTTCCTCTGGGACAGACACCTTCCTGGATTCTCCACATGTGCCATTACTGCCTTAGGGAGCTTACAATCTCTCAGGGCAGCCAAATGCCACATAATTAGATGGATTACTTACTTACAACTGTACGTAGTGTAGCTAAAGGAGAATGCTTAAGGTTACTGAGGAATAACATGGAGGCAGAATAGTTTAGTGGTCAAGTACCACTTATGCAGTTAATCCTGACTCTTAGCAAATTAAGTAATCCCTCTGAGTTTTGTTTCCTTATATGCAAACATGTCAATAATTATAGTAATTATCTCATAAGGAAGCTGTGAAGATTAATGCCATGTTTATTAAAAACACTTTGCTGAGAGGCTGCATGTAAAAATTTCTGTCATTAATATTATTAAAAATTATCTGTACCTTACAGAATTGGTAAAGACATGCCATTACAAGGGTTGAATGTGATTGCAACCTCAGTATGGTAGATTATCACTTCCCAGTGAAATATCTAAGGAGATGAGATTATCTGTACTATCACAAAATGACTGAGGCAGTTTCCTGTGAAATGTTGTAGTGGTAGAGGAGAAAGAGAAATAAACACAGGCAAAATTGAATTTTTTAGGACAACTAGCCAGAGAAGGCAATGGCAACCCACTCCAGTACTCTTGCCTGGAGAATCCCAGGGACAGAGAGCCTGCTGGGCTGCTGTCTATGGGGTCGCACAGAGTCGGACACGACTGGAGCACTTAGCAGCAGCAGCAGGAGCAGGACAACCAGCACCTTAAAAAGTGCCTTGTGGATTACGTTGCAACATAATTCATTTTTAACAAATGATATCAGTGATATTGTTCCCTATAATGTCTCCAGGGAGCCCAAGGCCTACTCAGGTGAAATCGTAAAGGTACACACACAAATGAAATTTTTTAATGAAGGGAGAAAAGGGTAAATGAGAGAAAAATGAGAAAAATCAAAAGCTTCTTTTATAAGCTGTTTTCATACTGAACACTTCTTGGTGACCTGGAAAAGCCACATTTGTATGAATATTTCTCCCTTCTCTGACTTTGATCAGACTCTTCTCCCTGGAACAACTAAGGAGGTGTGAAAAGCATAATATATGTCTGTGTAGCTATCAACCACAGTGGCATGCATGATTTGATGTCCCCCACCTAGGCATTCATGGCAAAAATTAGCACTTTTATTGATTTCATTACAAAGAGTAGAAAAAGAAAGGAAAGGGCAAACTATGGAAAAACCCCCAAAATGAAAGTTTCTCGACTCACTCTTTAAGAGCCACCCATCACCCAAAGCCCTCAGAACTTGCCTAGACCTCCCTGCAGGCAGTCCTGCAAGCCCCCAGCATCCCAGTGGCCCTCCCCGTCTCAGTGCTGCTGGCCCTGGTGATGCTCTGCTCCAGCCCCACGTGCTCCCTGGGCTGTGAGCTGCCTGCCAGCCACGGCAATCTGGAAAGCTTCACACTTTGAGTCAGATGGAGAGAGTGCCCACTGTGTCCTGTCTGAGGGACAGGACTGACTTCAGATTCCTCAGACCCTGGTGCACGGGACCAGGCCTGAGAAGACAGAAGCCACAGCTGTTGTGCACGAGTTGCTCCAGCAGACCTTCCAGCTCTTCAGCCCACGGGCTCTTCTGCAGGTCGGGACGAGAGCCTCCTGGACAGATTCCTCGTGGGACTTGATCAGCAGCTGGAGGACCTGGATGCATGTCTGAGGGAGGGAAGGACGCTGGAACAGTCACCTCTAGGCAGTGAGAACTCCAGATTGGCTGTGAAGAGTTACTTCCAGCGAATCAGTGTGTATCTCAAAGAGAAAGAATATAGCCGCTGTGCCTGGGAGGTTGTCAGCGTGGAAATCAGAAGGTGCTTGGTCTTTGCCAACAAGCTCATCAGAAAAACTCAGGAAATAAAGAAGGCGTTGAGTCTGAAAACAGTTCATCTGGTCAACTAAATGGCTATTTCCTAAGACTCAAAGTGCAACCTTTAATTCGATTTTTGTGTCAGATGACATATAAGTTATAGCTAATATATGGGATTATTTAAATGTATGTTAAAGGTTTTGTTACCATAACTGTTTAAAACAGATTTAAGAATCCATTTTCTATATCTTAAAAAGTTGTAATAATTATTTATTTAAGTTATCAGAAATATTTAGGCTGTTCATAGCATTTAAATCTTTATCGTTCATAAGATAGTTTGTTTTGTATTATATTTTGTAGAAGACTACTATTTGTATTTAAGTAGTGGAAAGAAAAGTATTTTTAAGGAAGCAAGCTGGCTTGCACACACCTTTGAATAAAATCTAACCCAAAGCCTGATCCTGCAAGATAAACCTATACTGAATCCACCTGAATAAAGAAGGAACAGGGTTACCCACCCTGGGTCATAGAAGGAACAAGGGACAATTTGAGGAGGGACTGAATGTGATTCTTGAGACACAGACTAGAGGAGGGAGGGAGATGGGTGGAGAAAAGCCCAGGTCATGGACTCAGGTGCCTGCTTGGGGCCTGGAAGAACCAGAGCGCCTTCAAGGGTTAGTGGAGAGCCACATACATCATGCAGAGAAGGCACTGGCGACCCCACTCCAGTACTCTTGCCTGGAGAATCTCAGCGACACGGAAGCCTGGTAGGCTGCAGTCCATGGGTCGCTAAGAGTCAGACAAGACTGAGTGGCTTCACTTTCACTTTTCATTTTCATGCATTGGAGAAGGAAATGGCAACCCATTCCAGTGTGCATGCCTGGAGAATCCCAGTGACGGTGGAGCTAGTGGGCTGCCGTCTATGGAGTAGCACAGAGTCAGACAGGACTGAAGCAACTTAGCAGCAGCAGCAGCACATCCATCATGGGAGGTCAATCTGCATATGTGGAGTCTAGGATCCTGGAGTAGGATGAGGAAGGGAGAGGAAGTTTTCTACACTTGGCCATTCCTGAGAAAAGAGTCTTCCTGAACTCTTCAAATGGAGGCAAGAAAAACAGGAACGCTGGGGACTGCAGAGACAGCTAAGAGAGGCCATGCAGAACCAGTAGCTGCCATGAGAAATGTGACTCTAAAGACGTAAAAGGGTTTCTCAAGCTTATTTATATATATTAAACACATATATCATTGCTAAACTTTGAATAATTCAATCAAAGGAATGTGTACCCTTGACTTCTAGGAGGATGCACCGTAATCCTCAGCACTTCCTCCCAGTGTAGAAATCCCCAGCGTGCTCTCCTCATTCACTCTGCATGAAGGCGTCCTCTCCATTCATACAGCTGTGTCCTTCTCCATTACGGTTTCTGGTTGTCAATTTCCCCTTATGACTGCAAACCACCAACTCAAAGCAGAACCAGAGTGAAAGTTCTAGGTCTGTCAGACACTCTCCTATGACTTCACCTGCTCTGCCTGCCAAACACTCAGGTCCAGACTGTCCAGCCTCCCAGAGAAACACAGTAAACAGAGGGAACCCCGCCCCACAGTGAGCAATGGTGGAGACACCAGGGGCTCCTCTGAGCGTGCACCTAAGTTATTCCATGTGCAGGGCTTTTAATACATTTAGCAACAGGGGGACAGAGCTTTCCTCACAGGACATATGTTAGTAAAGTGAACACTGGAAGAATACAATTTCTCAAAGTAACAAAGATCTTTGTGGAAATTCATGTATTTAATGTAGGCAATCTTCAGGACATTGATGGATCAATCATCTTTCTCTTCTTTCCAGTTGGGACATACCACACTCAGTAGCTATATGTAAAGTCAGAGGGACTTTTGAAATAATTTTATTCATTTATTCATTTCTCACTGTGCTGTGTCTTCACTGCTGCACGGACTTCTCTCTAGTTGTGGCAAAGGTGGGTCCTCTCTAGTTGTGGGGCACAGGCTTCTCACTGTGGGAGCCTCTCTTGTTGGGGAGCTCAGGTTCCAGTGCACTTGGCTTCGGTGGTGAGGGCCCGGGGTCTAGAGCACAGGGCGGTAGCTGTGCCCCCGGGCTCACTGTCCTGCAGCACGCGCATCCTCTAGGACTGCATGGGGTCCTGTTGGCAGGTGGACTCCTCACCACTGAGCCTCCAGGGAAGCCCCTCAGGGAACGTTTAAAGTACATTGAGAGGTCTGGAAACCTTCTTGAGGATTAGGGTCCTAAACAAGTAAAAAACATCCTGATATTACTGCTAAAAATACCATTTTATTAACAGATTATTTTCTAAATAACCTTTCATTCAATTCTATAGAATTACCTGAATGAGTAGCCTGGTTCTCACTGTCCTTCGTTCTCACAGGAAGAAAGAGACAGAGGAACAGATGCCCAGTGGAAGCAACTGCCTGAATGAATGACTGAAACTCACTAGATTCTGTGACATAAGTTTCCGGTGAGAGACACCATCACTGAATGTCCTTCCTCCAGCTCTGAACCTCTGAGCAGAAAAGTGCTGAACAGTGTAAATAAAAGTGATGAATAATAAAAACATTCTCATTTACTTGACATATACAATCGGATGGGTACATTTGAAATTATTGGGAAATAGGTAAAATTAATACTTTGACGACACTTTCTTTGATCATATTGTGAATACATAAATGAAAATCAAAAAAGGAAGTGAAAGTCTATTAAAACAACTAGAAAATGAAAATTACCATGTTCACTATTTAAACACCTCGCTTAGAGAGCATGGCATCAGAGAACCTACCTCAAGGTTCCACCAGACGCCGTCTCAGCCAGACCAGCAGCAGCCGCATCTTCCCCATGGCCTTCGTGCTCTCTCTACTCATGGCCCTGGTGCTGGTCAGCTACGGCCCAGGAGGATCCCTGGGCTGTGACCTGTCTCAGAATCACGTGCTGTTTGGCAGGAAGAACCTCAGACTCCTGGGCCAAATGAGGAGAATCTCCCCTCGTTTCTGTCTGCAGGACAGAAAAGACTTCGCTTTCCCCCAGGAGATGGTGGAGGGCAGCCAGCTCCAGGAGGCCCAGGCCATCTCTGTGCTCCACGAGATGCTCCAGCAGAGCTTCAACCTCTTCCACCCAGAGCGCGCCTCTGCTGCCTGGGACACCACCCTCCTGGAGCAGCTCCGCACTGGACTCCATCAGCAGCTGGACGACCTGGACGCCTGCCTGTGGCAGGTGATGGGAGAGGAAGACTCTGCCCTGGGAAGGACGGGTCCCACCCTGGCCGTGAAGAGGTACTTCCAGGGCATCCATGTCTACCTGCAAGAGAAGGGATACAGCGACTGTGCCTGGGAAACCGTCAGAGTGGAAATCATGAGATCCTTGTCTTCATCAGCCAGCTTGTAAGAAAGGTTAAGAATGATGGATGGAGACCTAAACTCATCTTGATAGGACTCTCAGTGACTAAGATGCCACATCATCCTTGTACGCTCCCCTGAAGTCATTTTAGAAGACTCTGATTTCTGCTTTAGCCAATATGTTTCCTGAATTCAATCAATAGTACTTTCTCAGTAGCAATAAGCTAGTAGATAATAAAAAGTATTCAGCTGCACAGGGATCAGTCCATAAGGGATGACTGCCATGATGTTATTTATGTTTATTTATGTATTTATTTTATCTCATCATATTTATATTTTCATGTAAAAATGTTTGTCTGCATTGTAATAAAATTTAGAAAATATGTTCATTTCCTTAATCTTCTAATTTGTTTTATGTATTAATTTCTTATGAAAGTAATTACTGTTTTCATTATGAATAACTAAATACTTATTTGGTCTACATAAACCTATCATAGAATAGCATTTGTCCATTTATACTACAGAATAGCCATATCACTTTTCAGGATATGATTGTCAAAAGGTAGAATTTCTGGATCCCTGGCAGTCCAGTGGACTGGACTCCATGCTTCCAGTGTGAGATGCTCAGGTGCCATGGATACCTGGTCAGGGAACTAAGATCCTGCAAGCTATGGAGTGCAGCCCCCTCCACCCAAAAGAAACAGGTAGAAAGGAGTCTCTGAAACGGTGGTAGATGAGTAGTCCTGAAGTCACAAGTATAACTAGTTTATACCCAATCACCAGAGAATGGTTGGTGTCAGTATGTGGGGGGAGGACTCCCGTCCTCCAGGGAAGCTGCGAACATGTGGTGCTGTCTGGCTGAGCCTGACTCCTGTTACTCTTCCTCCCGCCTTCTCCTCGGTCCTGCTTTACTGAACAATCCACTCCCTTACACTATATCTTCACTGCCTCCAACACAGGAGCTCTGTTCTGTGATGGTTTCTGGCTTCAAAGTTTCTCTGAGTGGAAATCACTGGAAGAGAGCACAAGTGAAAGGAGAGTTCTAGAAGCTTCAAAACCTTTGAATGCAGCTCTGCTATTTAACAGCAGAGTGACCCTGAAAAATATCACAAACACTAAGGAGACGGATATGGCAACCCCCTCCAGTATTCTTTCTTGACAATCCCATGGACAGAGGAGCCTGGTGGGCCACAGTCCATGGGTCACAGGAGCTGGACCTGTCTGAACCAACTTAGCATGCATGTAGGCATGCATTCTATCTTGATCTTCTTCTCAAATATGGGAAAATAACAGTAGTTTTTCATAGGACTACTGTTTGGAACAATAAGTCCATATTACAAGAAGCAAAAAAGTGTGCTTGGCACAAATAATCAGGACAGTGAGAGTCCCAGAGTAGCTGCCCACGGGGAGCAGACTGGTCAGCTGGCCTGAGGCAGTGACTGAAAAGCAACATCGGAAAGATACTAGGTCTTTGGTAAAAATATTTAACTTGGGGGCTAGTTTCACAGGATATTCAGTGTGTGGATTCTCCTGTGCTCAATGCTGAAGACAATTCCAATTTCTGTGTTTCAGACTTCTAGAAGTATTCTTAGGAAGTCACAGAAATTCTTTGAGAAAGAAGGATTTGTAGAAAATGCTTTGATCTATCATAAAAATGAATAATAGGGAAATCAGAGAGATTTCTGCATTCCCATGAATGCAGAAAATCACACACATTACTCCTTAATCATGTTTCTTGCTTCTTTAGTGTGAGTACTACTCTACTACTTCTTGAAGACATTTCTAAAATCACCTAATCAACTCTCCGTTGGGTTTCCGTCTTTCAGCAGCAAGGCAGAGGCAGGAAGAAAACAGAAAGGGCCATGCAGTGTGAGGTTCTGCTCTCCAGCCCTGGGCTGGCCTGGGTTTGATCCTCATTGTTTTCCATAAACACTTCAGTCCCTAAGTGCTGGCAGGGTCACCTCCTAGAGTCGGTCCTTCTCAGAAATCAGTGCCTTTAGCGGAGAGACTGCTACAAGTGTATGCAGGTGTCTTATAACAGAAGCGAGAGTCTTTCTCTGAACAAGGGGCCATGCAGTCAATATTATTGGTCAAAACACATAAACCTTGCACATGCATACTGCCAGCTGTCCATGATAACAATGGTACATTAATCTATATTCAAGACCATATAAGCCCCTATATGTTCTCACACATTGACCAAAACAGGATCTTATCATCCTTTTTAGTTTTTGCCAATCTGACTGGTGACACAGAGCATCTAGCAGCAACCATTAGTTTTCCTTTTCCTAATTGATGGTGGTTGTCATCAGTCATACACCAGCCTTCTTGTCCATCTCTTGGAATAGGTTTGGAGAACTCTGAAAGAAAAGCAATCTGCAGGCAGGGAGAAATGTACTGTAAACAACTGGAGTCCCAGCATCCCAGAGTAGAGGTGAGAAGAGCTGTGGAGTTGAGACTTTCATTTTAAGACCAGGATGCTAGAGGAGGTGACAGCCTTTCTCTGTCATATCCACTGGAAATGCAGGTTTCTTCTGTGAATTTCTGATCCGTAGGCAATGAACCCTCTGCTCTTGCATTGTCACTTTACCCAGGTAAGTTCAGTTCAGTTTAGTTCAGTCGCTCAGTCGTGTCTGACTCTCTGCGACCCCACGAATAGCAGCACGCCAGGCCTCCCTGTCCATCACCAAATCCCAGAGTTCACACACACTCACTTCCATTGAGTCAGTGATGCCATCCTGCCATCTCATCCTCGGTCGACCCCTTCTCCACCTGCCCCCAATCCCTCCCAGCATCAGAGTCTTTTCCAATGAGTCACCCCTTCACAGGAAGTGGCCAAAGTACTGGCGTTTCACTTTAGCATCTTACCTTCCAAAGAAATCCCAGGGCTGATCTCCTTCAGAATGGACTGGTTGGACCTCCTTGCAGTCCTAGGGACTCTCAAGAGTCTTCTCCAATACCACAGTTCAAAAGCATCAATTTTTTGGTCCTCAGCCTTCTTCACAGTCCAACTTTCACATCCATACATGACCACAGGAAAAACCATAGCCTTGACTAGACGGAACTTAGTCGGCAAAGCAATGTCTCTGCTTTTGAATATGCTATCTAGGTTGGTCATAACTTTCCTTCCAAGGAGTAAGTGTCTTTTAATTTCATGGTTGCAGTCACCATCTGCAGTGATTTTGGAGCCCAAAAAAATAAAGTCTGATACTGTTTCTACTGTTTCCCCATCTATTTCCCATGAAGTGATGGGACTGGATGCCATGATCTTCGTTTTCTGAATATTGAGCTTTAAGCCAACTTTTTCACTCTCCTCTTTCACTTTCATCAAGAGGCTTTTGAGTTCCTCTTCACTTTCTGCCATAATGGTGGTGTCATGCATACCTGAGGTTATTGATATTTCTCCTGGCAATCTTGATTCCAGCTTGTGTTTCTTCCAGTCCAGCGTTTCTCATGATGAAACTCTGCATATAACTTAAATAAGAAGGGTGAAAATATACATAGAGCCTTGACGTACTCCTTTTCCTATTTGGAACCAGTCTCTTGTTCCATGTCCAGTTCTAACTGTTGCTTCCTGACCTGCATATAGATTTCTCAAGAGGCAGGTCAGGTGGTCTGGTATTCCAATCTCTCTCAGAATTTTCCACAGTTCATTGTGATCCACACAGTCAAAGGCTTTGGCATAGTCAATAAAAGAGAAATAGATGTTTTTCTGGAACTCTCTTGCGTTTTCGATGATCCAGTGGATGTTGGCATTTTGATCTCTGGTTCCTCTGCCTTTTCTAAAACCAGCTTGAACATCAGGAAGTTCACACTTCACATATTGTTGAAGCCTGGATTGGAGAATTTTGAGTATTACTTTACTAGCGTGTGAGATGAGTAAAACTGCTTGGTAGTGTGAACATATTTTGGCATTGAATGAAAACTGACCTTTTCAGTCCCGTGCCCACTGCTGAGTTTTCCCAATTTTCTGGCATATTGAGTGCAGCACTTTCACAGATTCATCTTTCAGGACTTGAAATAGCCAAGGAGTTCATAGTTCATTTCTGTTCAAACTTCATGATCTCCAGCTAGAAACACACAGATTGCAATGTCCTCAAGCAGATCCCAGGCTCCACACTCACACTGCACTCCTGCCATCTGGTTGGTATCCAGTCTGAGTTTCATTTGTGACAAAGACAATTGTAGTTTTCCTGTGTTCAGGGCCCAGAACTGTTTTCCGGTCAAACTCATGAAGTAGGTCATGACCTGCTCTAGTTTTCAGGGCTTTAAAAATCTGTCTTGATGGTGATGCCTTTCGAAGATGCATGCTGGAATCATATCCCCAACTGCCTATTTCACAGCTGGTACCTACTGAGCACACATTATGCTGAAATCAAAAGCATTTTGATTGCACGTGTTTAAGCCACTAATCCATATGATTTGACATTTCAAAAAAGTTAATGAAACTCTCCAATGAAAAACTGACTACATAAAAAAATGGATGTTTAATAGATGTATCCTGATGAAAAGACATGAGAGGAAAAAGGAATTTGTTAGTTGAGATTTGTTATTTGAGAGAAATATCAATAAACTCAGATATGCAGATGACACCACCCTTATGGCAGAAAGTGAAGAGGAACTCAAAAGCCTCTTGATGAAAGTGAAAGAGGAGAGTGAAAAAGTTGGCTTAAAACTCAACATTCAGAAAACGAAGATCATGGCATCTGGTCACATCACTTCCTGGGAATAGATGGGGAAACAGTGGAAAGAGTGTCAGACTTTACATTTTTGGGCTCCAAAATCACTGCAGATGGTGACTGCAACCATGAAATTAAAAGATGCTTACTCCTCGGAAGGAAAGTTATGACCAACCTAGATGGCATATTCAAAGCAGAGACATTGCTTTGCCAACAAAGGTCCGTCTAGGCAAGGCTATGGCTTTTCCAGTTGTCATGTATGGATGTGAGAGCTGGACTGTGAACAAACCTGAGTGCTGGAGAACTGATGCTTTTGAACTGTGGTGTTGGAGAAGACTCGTGAGAGTCCCGCGGACCCCAAGGAGATCCAACCAGTCCATTCTAAAGGAGATAAGCCCTGGGTGTTCTTTGGAAGGAATGATGCTAAATGCTCCAGTACTTTGGCCACCTCATGGGAAGAGCTGACTCATTGGAAAAGACTCTGATGCTGGGAGGGATTGGGGCAGGAGGAGAAGAGGACGATAGAGGATGAGATGGCTGGATGGCATCAAGGCTCAATGGACGTGAGTCTGAGTGAACTCCAGGAGTTGGTGATGGACAGGGAGGCCTGGAGTGCTGCAATTCATGGGGTCGCAAAGAGTCAGACACAACTGAGCAACTGAAATGAACTGAACTGAACTGACTGGGTCATAATTTGTCAAATATGGCATTCCCTCAGTGAAGAGAGATATATACGAAGTAGCAATTTTGAAAACATTACTGAGGATTCTGCTTCCATTAAAGCCAGCAACTTACAAGTTCTGTTGTGGCATAAGGAAAATATTTCAACTTGATGTCAGTTTAAGACATATATATTTTAAAAAGATTTTTCAGACAATTAACATTACAGGAGAAAATTACCTGTTATATTAATAGTGAATGAAATAATTTTCTTTTTCCCTTGGGGCGCCTTTAAGTCTTAGTCTTGTCCCCAAGTCTTCCTTCCCACTGGAAGGTCACAGTATCAGGCAGATTTCTGTCCGGACGTTGTCTTCTATTCTTCCAGTCATTTCCCCATATTCAGGTAATTTGGTAGCAGCAAGTATGCTTTACCTATAGCCGCAAGTACCATCAGCTTGGAGTTTTCTACAGAGGATTCACTGAATCGTTTGTAATCCAATCTGAGCGGGGGTCATCACTCTCAAGGATCTTGGTCCATCATGTATCTCAATTTTATGGTGAGGATCACTTAACAATCTATGAGTCATCTTGGACAGTTAAATGCGATTCTTTTATAATTATTAGAATTATTAATTTTGTCAAGCACAGTTAGACTCTCAGTAATAACTACCACTTGATAATTTCAGTTTGCTTCTTATACAAAATAATCAGGATACTTTGTAAATCGCTCAGCTTATCGAGAATTTGGAGGGAGACATTAATGGAAATAAGAGATTTGTAACACTGAGGTATGAAACAACAAAGGGACAGCTTGTGTTAGAAGCAAAAAAGGGAAATAAGCGAGAGTTCAGTACATGCAGTGGGCTCAGGTGTTTATGCTGTGGATGGGAGTTTGGAATCTGACCTTCATTATTAGATTAGTTCATTCACATAAAATCTTAGCAGGCGGCTCTTGGAAAGGAGAATATTAACTCATTTCACTATGTTGGAAGGATTAAGTGAGTCCCTTTAGAGGCTAAGGAATTTGTAGCTGTTGTCACTGTCATTTTTGATGAACACTGAGTGTCTGGGGAATTTGTCTGGTGAAAGTGTTAGTGGCTCAGTCGAGTCTGACATTTGGTGACCCCGTGAACTGTAGCCTGTCAGGCTCCTCTGCCCATGGAATTCTCCAAGCAAGAATACTGGAGTGGGTTACCATTTCCTTCTCCAGGGGATCTTCCCGACTCAGGGATTGAACCCTGGTCTCCTGCATTGCAGGCAGATTCTTTACCATCTGAGCCACCAGGGAAGCCTGGTAGGTCCTTGGTAATTAGGTTCACAGTATAACATTTATAACATTTAATGAGCAAACAATCCAGGATGGATGTGCCATAAAAAGTGAGGGTAGCATCAGGGAATGTGTTCTTTCTCCTCAAATAAATACCAAGAATGAAATAGATCCTAAGGAATCCTTGCCATAAACACAATACATTGGTATCTTCTTATTACCATGTCACAGACTGAATGTGTGTGTGTTCCCCAAATTCATATATCGAAACCCTCCCCCTCGAGACTCCCTGATGGTCCAGTGGCCAGGACTCCATGCTCCCGCAGCAGGGAGCCCGAGTTGGATCTCTGGTCAGGGAACTAGATCCTGGCATGTGGCAAAGCAAGACTTTCCATGGCCCAAGTAAAAATCCTGGATGAAGCAAGGAAGATCCAAGATCCAGCATGCTTCACTAAGACGTGGCCCGTCAAATAAGGACATAAAATAAGTATTTTTAAAAATTCTTAAAAACCTGCAGAAACCCAACCCATCAATATGATCCTATCACAAACTGGAATATTAGGGAGATCACTAGGGTTCAGCTCAGTTCAGTTCAGTCACTCAGTCGTGTCCGACTCTTTGCGACCCAATGAACTGCAGCACGCCAGGCCTCCCTTTCCATCACCAACTCCCGGAGTTCACTCAAACTCATGTCCATCGACTCGTGATGCCATCCAGCCTTCTCATCCT
>NW_017196166.1:0-8609 GCF_001704415.2 Capra hircus
TCCTCTCGAGCTAGGAGGCGGAAACGGGGCTCCTCTGGATGTGGGCAGAACTCTCGTGCTTCCTCTCGAGTGAGACTGGTATGTCGGGGAACTTCTTGAGTTACAGCAAGGGTGTGAAGGACCCTTTGGAAGTTCCAGAGCTTCGGTGTGATTAGCCTCGAGACGCCTCAGCGGAATGGGCCTCATCTCGCCTGGAGGGGAGAACCTCCTCGATACTCTCGAGTTGAGGCAGGTGCTCTCGTGTTACGACGGGGACATCAGGGACCAGCTCTGGTGGCCTCAGGAAAGGCCAGTCCCGATGCGAGTTGCTTGGGGCCTCTCGGGATTCTTCTCCCGTCGATGCCGGGGCTTAAGATCTTGTGTGGAGTGGTGCCGGAACTTGAGGATTCCTCTCCAGTACTGACATGGATCTTGGTGTATTCTGGAGAATCCCCAGGGGAGTCAGTCCTCGTCCCGAGTGGGGGCATGCACGTGTGCATTCCTCCCGAGCTGTAGCAGCAGTGTCGCGCTTCCCTTCGCGTGGATCAAGGGATCTGTGGCTTTGAGGCTTTCCCGAGGCTTTCCCACGAGGCTTTCCCACAGGGTCCCACGTGCTACCGTGGTGTGAGTCGATCCTCGGCTTGAAAGTCGAGGCAGTGCAGGGAAAACAGGTTTCCATGAATGCACTGAGACATCTGGGGACTCTGGGAATGGTGGCACGACCCTGGAGTTCCTCTCGCCTTTCCTGTGGAGAGCGCCTCCTCTTGAGATGCGACCGGAACGCCGGGAATACTTGACCGACCACGCAGGGAAAGGATCCCTCCTCTCGAGCTAGGAGGCAGAAACGGGGCTCCTCTGGATGTGGGCGGGACTGTCGTGCTTCCTCTCGAGTGGAGATGGTATGTCGGGGAACTTCTTGAGTTGCAGCAAGGGTGTGAAGGACCCTTTGGAAGTTCCAGAGGTTAGTTTTGATTAGCTTCGAGACGCCTCATTGGAAATGGGCCTCATCTCGCCTGCAGGGACAACCTCCTGGATTTTCTCGGGTTGCTGCTCTCGACTTGCGACGGGGACCTCAGGGACCCGCTCTGGTGGCCTCAGGAACGGTCAGTCCCCATGCGAGTTGCTCGGGGGCCTCTCGGGATGTCGATGCCGGGGCCTAAGACCTTGTGTGGAGTCGTTGCTGGAACCTGAGGATTCCCTCCAGTGCTGACATGGATCTTGGGGAACCTCTGGAGTCTCCCCAGGGGAGTCAGTCCTCGTCTCGTGTGGGGGCATGCACATGGGCTTTCCTCTCGAACTGTAGCAGCAGTGTCGCGCTTCCCTTCGCGTGGATCAAGGGATCTGTGGCTTTCCCTCGAGGCTTTCCCACGAGGCTTTCCCACAGGCTGTCCCGTGCCACCGTGGTGTGAGATCCTCGGCTTGAAATTCGAGGCAGTGCAGGGGAAAACAGGTTTCCCAGGAATGGACTGAGACATCTGGGGAACTCTGGGAATGGTGGCACGACCCTGGATTTCCTCTCGCCTTTCCTGTGGAGAACGCCTCCTGTTCAGATGCGTGGGAACGCCAGGAATCCTTTCCCGACGACACAGGGAGAGAATCAATCCTCTCGAGCTATGAGGCGGAAACGGGGCTCCTCTGGATGTGGGCGGGACTCTCGTGTTTCCTCTCGAGTGAAGACGGGTATGTCGGGGAACTTCTTGAGTTGCAGCAAGGGTGTGAAGTACCCTTTGGAAGTTCCAGAGGTTAGGTGTGATTAGCCTCGAGACGCCTCAGCGGAAATGGGCCTCATCTCGCCTGGGGGGAGAACCTCCTGGATTTTCTCGAGTTGCGGCAGGTGCTTTCCACGTAGGACGGGGACCACAGGGACAAGCTCTGGTGGCCTCAGGGAAGGCCAGTCCCCATGCGAGTTGCTCGGGGCCTCTTAGGATTCCTCTCCGTTGATGCCGGGGCCTAAGTCCTTGTGTGGAGTCGTTGCCGGAATCTGAGGATTCCTCTCCAGTGCTGACATGGATCTAGGGGTACTTCTAGAGTCTCCCCAGGGAGTCAGTCCTCGTCAGATTGGGGGCATGCACTTGGGCTTTCCTGCCGAGCTGTAGGAGCAGTGTCACGCTTCCCTTCGCGTGGATCAAGGGATCTGTGGCTTTCCCTCGAGCTTTCCCACGAGGCTTTCCCAAGAGGCTTTCCCACGAGGCTTTCCCACAGGGCTGTCCCACGTGCTACCGTGGTGTGAGTCGATCCTCGGCTTGAAAGCCGAGGCAGTGTAGGGAAAACAGGTTTCCCTTGAATGCACGGAGACATCTGTGGGACTCTGGCAATGGTGTCACGACCCTGGAATTCCTCTCGCCTTTCCTGTGGAGAGCGCCTCCTCTTGGGATGCGACGGGAACGCCGGGAAATTTTTCCCGATCACGCAGGGAAAGGATCCCTCCTCTCAAGCTAGGAGGCGGAAACGGTGCTCCTCTGGATGTGGGCGGGACTCTCGTGCTTCCTCTGGAGTGGAGACGGTATGTGGGGAAACTTCTTGAGTTGCAGCAAGGGTGTGAAGGACCCTTTGAAAGTTCCAGAGCTTAGGTGTGATTAGCCTCGAGACGCCTCAGCGGAAATGGGCCTCATCTCGCCTGGAGGGGAGAACCTCCTGGATTTTCTCGAGTTGCGGCAGGTGCTCTCGACTTTACGACGGGGACCTCAGGGACCCGCTCTGGTGGCCTCAGGAAAGGTCTCTGCCCATGGCGAGTTGCTCGGGGGCCTCTCGGATTCCTCTCCTGTCAATGTCGGGGCCTAAGACCTTGTGAGGAGTCGCTGCCGGGAACCTGAGGATTCCTCTCAAGTGCTGACATGGATCTTGGGGTACTTCTGGTGTCTCCCCAGGGGAGTCAGTACTCGTCTCGAGTGGGGCATGCACGTGCGCTTTCCTCCCGAGCTGTAGCAGCAGTTTGATTCTTCCTGTCGAGTGGATCAAGGGATCTGTGGATTTCCCTCAAGGCTTTCCCACGAGGCTTTCCACGAGGCTTTCCCACAGGGCTGTCCCACGTGCCACCGTGGTGTGAGTCGATCCTCGGCTTGAAAGTCGAGGCAGTGCAGGGAAAACAGGTTTCCCTGGAATGGAATGAGACATCTGGGGGATTCTGGGAATGGTGACGACCCTGGAGTTCCTCTCGCTTTTTCTGTGGAGAGCGCCTCCTCTTGAATTGCGACGGGAAGGCCGGAATTCTTTCCCGACCACGCAGGGAAAGGATCCCTCCTCTCGAGCTAGGAGGCGGACATGGGGCTCCTCTGGATGTGGGCGGGACTCCCGTGCTTCCTCTCGAGTGGAGACGGGTATGTCGGGGAACTTCTTAAGTTGCAGCAAGGAGGTGAAGGACCCTTTGGAAGTTCCAGAGGTTAGGTGTGATTAGCCTCCAGACGCCTCAGCGGAAATGGGCCTCATCTCGCCTGGAGGGGAGAACCTCCTGGATTTTCTCGAGTTGCGGCAGGTGCTCTCGACTGACGACGGGGACCTCAGGGACCCGCTCTGGTGGCCTCAGGAAAGGCCAGACCCCATGCGAGTTGCTCGGGGGCCTCTCAGGATTCCTCTCCTGTCGAAGCCGGTTCCTAAGACCTTGTGTGGATTCGTTTCCGGAACATGAGGATTCCTCTCCAGTGCTGACATGGATCTTGGGGTACTTCTGGAGTCTCCCCAGGGGTGTCAGTCCTCGTCTCGAGTGGGGGCATGCACGTGCACTTTCCTCCCGAGCTGTAGCAGCAGTGTCACATTTCCCTTCGCGTGGATCAAGGAATCTGTGGCTTTCTCTCGAGGCTTTCCCAAGAGGCTTTCCACGAGGCTTTCCCACAGGGCTGTCCCACGTACCAGCGTGGTGTGAGTCGATCCTCGGCTTGAAAGTCGAGGCAGTGCAGGGAAAACAGTTTTCATTGGAATTAACTGAGACATCTTTGGGACTCTGGGAATGGTGGCACGACCCTGGAGTTCCTCTCGCCTTTCCTGTGGAGAGCGCCTCCTCTTGAGATGCAACGGAACGCCGGGAATACTTGACCGACCACGCAGGAAAAGGATCCCTCCTCTCGAGCTAGGAGGCGGAAACGGGGCTCCTCTGGATGTGGGCGGGACTCAGTGGAGATGGGTATGTCGGGGAACTTCTTGAGTTGCAGCAAGGGTGTGAAGGACCCTTTGGAAGTTCCAGAGGTTAGTTTTGATTAGCTCGAGACGCCTCATTGGAAATGGGCCTCATCTCGCCTGCAGGGACAACCTCCTGGATTTTCTCGGGGTTGCGGCAGGTGCTCTCGACTTGCGACGGGGACCTCAGGGACCCGCTCTGGTGCCTCAGGAACGGTCAGTCCCCATGCGAGTTGCTCGGGGGCCTCTCGGGATTCCCTCCCGTCGATGCGGGGCCTAAGACCTTGTGTGGAGTCGCTTGCCGGAACCTGAGGATTCCTCTCCAGTGCTGACATGGATCTTGGGGTACTTCTGGAGTATCCCCTGAGGAGTGAGTCCTTCGTCTCGTGTGGAGGCATGCACTTGCTGCTTTCCTCCCGAGCTGTAGCAGCAATATCCATGCTTCCCGTTCGCGGAGGATCAATGGGATCATGTGGCTTTCCCTCGGTGCTTTCCACGAGGCTTTCCCATGAGGCTTTCCCTCAGGGCTGTCCCACGTGCCACCTGTGGTGTTGAGTCAATCCTCGGCTTGAAAGTCGAGGCAGTGCAGGGAAAACAGGGTTTCCTGGAATGGACTGAGACATCTGGGGGACTCTGGGAATCGGTGGCACGACCTGTGGAGTTCCTCTGCGCCTTTCCTGTGCAGAGCCGCCTCACGTTGAGATGCGACTGGGAACGCCGGGAACTCTTTCCCGACCACCAGGGAAAGGATCCCTCCTCTCTAGCTATGAGGCGGAAACGGGGCTCCTCTGGATGTGGGCGGGACTCTCGTGCTTCGTCTCGAGTGGAGACGGGTATGTCGGGGAAACTTCTTGAGTTGCAGCAAGGGTGTGAAGGACCCTTTGGAAGTTCCAGATAGGTTAGGTGTGATTATCCTCGAGACGCCTCAGCGGAAAATGGGCCTCATCTCGCCTGGAGGGGGAGAACCTCCTGGGATTTTCTCGAGTTGTTGCAGGTGCTCTCGACTTAAGACGGGACCTCAGGGAACCGCTCTGGTGGCCTCAGGAAAGGCCAGTCCCCAAGCGAGTTGCTCTGGAGCCTCTCGGGATTCCTCTCCCGTCGATGCGGGGCCTAAGACCTTTTTGGAGTCGGGGCCAACCCTGAGGATGCCTCTCCATTGCTGACATGAATCTTTCCGTACTTCTGGAGTCTCGCCAGGGGAGTCATTCCTCATCTCGTGTGGGGGCATGCACCTGCCATTTCCTCACGAGCTGTAGCAGCAGTGTCACGCTTGCTGACGTGTGGATCAAGGGATCTGTCGCTTTCCATTGAGGCTTTCCCACGAGGCTTTCCAACAGGGCTGTCCCACGTGCCACGGTGGTGTGAGTCGATCCTCGGCGTGGACGTCGAGGCAGTGCAGGGAAAACAGGTTCTTCCTGAATGGACTTAGACATCTGGGGGACTCTTAGAATGCTGGCAAGGCCCTGGAGTTCCTCTCGTCTTTCCTGTTGAAAGCTCCTCCTCTTGATATGCGACGCGAAGGCCTGGAATTCTTTCCCGAAGACGAAGGGAAAGGATCCCTCTTCTCGAGCTACGAGGCGGAAACGGGGCTCCACTGGATGTGGGCGGGACCCTCGTCCTTCCTCTCGAGTGGAGATGGGTATGTCGGAGAACTTCTTGACTTGCAGCAAGGGTGTGAAGGACCCTTTGGAAGTTCCAGAGGTTAGTTGTGATTAGCCTCGAGACGCCTCAGCGGAAATGGGGCCTCATCTCGCCTGGAGGGGAGAACCTCCTGGATTTTCTCCAGTTGCGGCAGGTGCTCTCGAGTTTCGACAGAGACCTCAGGGACCCGCTCTGGTGACCTCAGGAAAGGCCAGTCCCCATGCGAGGTGCTAGGGGCCCTCTCAGGATTCCTCTCCTGTCGATGCCGGGGCCTAAGTCCTTGTGTGGAGTCGGGACCGGAACCTGAGGATTGCTCTCCCAGTGCTGACATGGATCTTGGCGTACTTCTGGAGTCTCCCAAGTGGCGTCAGTCCTCGGCTCGAGTGGGGTCATGCACGTGCGCTTTCCTCCTGAGCGGTAGCAGCAGTGTCTCGCTTCCCGTCCCGTGGATCAAGGGATCTGTGGCTTTCCCTCGAGTCTTCCCATGAGGCTTTCTCTCAGGGCTATTCCACTTGCCACCATGGTGTGATCGATCCTCGGCGTGAAAGTCGAACCAGTGCAGGGAAAACAGGAACCTCCTTCCCCACAGTAGGGGGTACACTGTCCCCTTGGTCGGGTATCTCCAGGGCACTCGCGCTGGGGGTTGCCCGTGGATATTCGGGCCTCAGGCTCCACGTGAGAAAAGCCCCAAATGGCATTAGCTGCCAGTCCAGACGCTGGCCCCTCAGGTCTCTGTCCGGAGCCTTGGCTCCAGGCAACTCAAAGCCCTCGGGGTGGCACTCTGGGACTGCTGTAGGGAATGGACGCCAAGAGCCCACGGAGGAGTTGGGGAGGGGGCAGGGGGGAAACCAGAGGCGAGGACAGCGAGGGATCTAGGTGGAGGCGCTGGAGAGAGGCGTCTGGTGTCCCAGAATGCCTCAGAGGAGCCAGGGGGGACAGTCGAGGCCAGGGACCTGTGGAATGTGAAAAGGCGGGAAATCCCAGAGCAAGGCAGGCTGGGAAAGGGGCGTTGGTGGCCAATTCAAAGGGACCTAGGGGCGTTTCCTGGGCGGTGAGCTCCCTTGGCACTGCTGAGGGGCCCCTGATTGATCCACCCGGGATTGATCCCACCCCCCGCTGAGAGGGAGGGCCACAAATCAAAGCCCCCGAACTGCCCGCCACCCCCAACGGGGATCTTGGCGGTCCGGGGCACAGCCGTGCCCGGGAAAAAGCCCACTCACTCCACGGGACTCCGTCCAGGGTCTCTGCTTGGAAAGAGGCCAGGGGCGGCCCCTCCATCTACCCACCCAAACCTTATTGACGTCAATGGGGGCGGAGCCGCCTCCCGCTTTCCAGAGTCCTGAGCTGCTGGGTCCCCACCCACTCGGCCAGCAGTCTGCAGCATGCCCGTGTGCCTCTCCCACCATGGCTTCGTCCGGCTCTCCAGCACCTCAAGCAGTACGTTTGCCCTCGGTCCCTGTGGTCGGATCACATCTCAGGGGATTTGCAGGTGGCCTGGGCAAGGGCTCTCGGCCAACGTGTTGACCCCCCTCCCACCCGAGAACGGCGGGGACCCATCGGCCAGGCCCGGGTTCCGAGGCGTCAGGTGTGCCCAAATTCGGAGGGCCTGGCATCGTTTGTTCATCTTGCTCCTTTGGCACACGCATGGCTTCTCCGTTCTCTTTTCTGGGAAGACAGTGTTGTTTCAGGGGGAGTGCTGCGGGGGGGCGGGGGCCGGGTTGGGTGGTGGTGGGAGCAGGTGCTGTGCTGGGATGAGGCCCTTTATCCTCATATCTTCCTGTGGGAATGGGAGTCGGGGAGCTCTGTGGCCTTGCTGCCTTTAGTGGCTTCCTCTGCGCAGGGGCCTAGTGGCTTCTGCCTTTTGTCAGGCGTTACGGGGTTTGGGCTTCGCTTGGTGGCCTTGGCCTTTGCCTTGGCCTGGGCCTTGCCTTGCCCTAGGCGTTGCCCTTGCCCTTGCCTTGGCCTTGGGCTGGGCCTTGCCTTGCCTTTGAATTTGAACTTGACCTTGACACTTGACCTTGAACTTGACTTAGAACTTAACCTTAACCTTGAACTTGACCCTGAACTTGACCTTGACCTTGACCTTGAAGTTGACCTTGACCTTGAACTTGAACTTGATCTGACCTTGAACTTGACCTTGACCTTGAACCTGAACTTGAACTTGACCTTTACCATGAACTTGAACTTGACCTTGACCTTGAACTTCAACTTGACCTTGAACTTGAACTTGACCTTGACCAACAACGGGAGACCTCGAGATTTGCTCAGAGCACCGGAGGTCCAGAAGCAGCGCCCTGTATCTCCCCTTCCCTTTGTGATCATTGCAAAGACATTTCTAGCTGATAGCGGGAGTGCCCTGAAGAAGCAAGCAGTGGGAGTGTGTTTGACACGACTGTGTGCCTTCCTGGCCTCATCTCCACAAGGGGCCTTTCCTCTCGAAGTAGGCCCCATGTCCCCTTGGGGAGGGTGTCATGCCTCTTTTCTCCTCATGCCAAAGGGTGGAGCCAAGCTCGCTCTGTCAGAGGTACAAAAAACAGCAATTGAATGGATTTTCAAGCTCTTGCTAGGCTGCACCCTTTCAGGGCCCACTTTACTGAAACAGGTGCTCTGTGGCCCTGGTTGGGTATGCAGGTTCACAAACAGGGTGAGATCCTGTCCAAGCCAAGAATTTTCCTGAAAGACCTAGGCTCACTAGAGCTCTCCTCCAGAGCAAAGGGGATAGAGGAGATGTATGGAGGAGTCTTTGCCTTTCCCTGTGAGTGTGGGCTACTCCCTACAGCCCCCAGCTCAGAGATAACTGCCTCTAAGAAAGGAATGGCAAGAAGCGCTATTCTTTGGAGGTTGGACAGGGGAGTTCGCAGCATGTGGGGAAAGAAAGA
>NW_017196167.1:0-8608 GCF_001704415.2 Capra hircus
GAGTCCCCAGATGTCTCAGGGGAAAACTGTTTTCCCTTCACTGCTCAACTTTCAAGCCGAGGATTGACTCACACCATGGTGGCACGTGGGACAGCCTGTGGGAAAGCCTCGAGGGAAAGCCACAGATCCCTTGATCCATGCGAAGGGAAGCATGACACTGCTGCTACAGCTCGGAAGGAAAGCACACGTGCATGCCACCACTCGGGACGAGGGGAGACTCCAGAAGTACCCCAAGATCCGTGTCAGCACTGGACAGGAATCCTCAGGTTCGGCACCGACTCCACACAAGGTCTTAGTTACCAGCATCAATGGGAGATGAATCCCGAGAAACTCCCGAGCAACTCGCATGGGGACTGGCCTTTCCAGAGGCCACAAAGGCGGGTCCCTGAGGTCCCCATCGTAAGTCGAGAGCACCTGCCGAAACTCGAGAAAATCCAGGAGGTTCTCCGCTCCAAGAGAGATGAGGCCCATTTCCGCTGAGGCGTCTCGAGTCTAATAACACCTAACCTCTGGAACTTACAAAGGATCCTTCACAGCCTTCCTGCAACTCAAGAAGATCCCCGACATACCTGTCTCCACTCGAGAGGAAGCACGAGAGTCCCGCCCACATCCAGAGGAGCCCCGTTTCCGCCTCATAGCTCGAGAGGAGGGATCCTTTCCCTGCGTGGTCGGGAAAGGATTCCCGGCGTTCCCGTCTCATCTCAAGAGGAGGCGTTCTCCACAGGAGAGGCGAGAGGGACTCCAGTGTCGTGCCACCATTCCCAGAGTCCCCCAGATGTCTCAATCCATTCCAGGGAAACCTGTTTTCCCTGCACTGCCTCGACTTTCAAACCGAGGATCGACTCACCCCACGGTGGCACTTGGGACAGCCCTGTGGGAAAGCCTCGTGGGAAAGCCTCATGGGAAAGCCTCGAGGGAAAGCAACTGATCCTTGAGCCACTCGACGGGACGCTTGACACTGCTCCTACAGCTCGGGAGGAAAGCGTACGTGCAAGCCCCCACTCGACGAGGACTTATTCCCGTGGGGAGACTCCAGAAGTACCCCAAGGTCCATGTCAGCACTGGAGAGGAATCCTCAGGTTCCAGCACTGACTCCACACAAGGTCTTAGGCCCCGCTACCACGGGAGAGGAATCCCGAGAAGCCCCCGAGCAACTCGCTGGGGTCTGGCCTTTCCTGAGACCACCAGAGCGGGTCCCTGAGGTACCCGTCTTAAGTCGAGAGCACCTCCCGCAACTCGAGAAAATCCAGGAGGTTCTCCCATCCAGGCGAGATGAGGCCCATTTCCGCTGAGGCCTCTCGAGGCTAATCACACCTAACCTCTGGAACATCCAAAGGTCCTTCACACCCTTGCTGCAACTCAAGAAGTTCCCCGACATACCCGACTCCACTCGAGAGGAAGCACGAGCGTCCCGCCCACATCCAGAGGAGCCCGGTTTCTGCCTCCTAGATCGAGAGGAGGGATCCTCTCCCTGCGTGGTCGGGAAAGAATTCCCGGCATTCCCGTCGCATCTCAAGAGGAGGCACTCTCCACAGGAAAGGCGAGAGGAACTCCAGTGTCGTGTCACCATTCCCAGAATCACCCAGATATCTCAGTCCATTTCAGGGATATCTGTTTTCCCTACACTTCCTCGACTTTCAAGCCGAGGAACGACTCACACCATGGTGACACGTGGGACAGCCCTGTGGAAAGCCTCGTGGGAAAGCTTCATTTGAAAGCCTGGAGGAAATCCACAGACCCCTTGATCCCGGGAAGGGAATGGTGACACTGCTGCTACAGCGTGGGAGGAAATCGCACGTGCATGCCCCCACTCCAGACGAGGACTGACTCCCCTGGGGAGACCCCAGAAATACCCCAGGATCCATGTCAGCACTGGAGAGGAATACTCAGGTTCTGGCACCGACTCCACAAGGTCTTAGGCCCCGGCATCGTCGGGAGAGGAATCCCGAGAGGACACCGAGCAACTCACATGGGGACTGGCCTTTCCTGAGGCCACCAGAGAGGCTCCCTGAGGTCCCCATCGTAAGTCGAGAGCACCTGTCGCAACTCGAGAAAATCCAGGAGGTACTCCCCTCCAGGCGAGATGAGGCCCATTTCCGCTGAGGCGTCTCGAGGCTAATCACACCTAACCTCTGGAGTTTCTCGAGTCTCCCCAAGGGAATCAGTCCTCATCTCGAGTGGGGGCATGCACGTTTGATTTCCTCCCGAGGTTTAGAAGCAGTGTCACGCTTCCCCTCTCGTGGATCAAGGGATCTGTGGCTTTCCCTCTAGGCCTTCCACGAGGCTATCACACGAGGCTTTCCCACAGGGTTGTCCCACGTGCCACGGTGGTGTGAATCGATCCTCGGCTTGAAAGTTGAGGCAGTGCAGGGAAAACAGTTTTCCCTGGAATGGACTGAGACATCTGGGGGACTCTGGGAATGGTGGCACGACCCTGGAATTCCTCTCGCCTTTCCTGTGGAGAGTGCCTACTCTTGAGATGCGACGGGAACGCCGGGAATTCTTTCCCGACCACGCAGGGAAAGGATCCGTCCTCTCGAGCTATGAGGCGGAAACGGGGCTCCTCTCAATGTGGGCGGGACGCTCGTGCTTCCTCTCGAGTGCAGACGGGTATGCTTGGGAAATTCTTGAGTTGAGCAAGGGTGTGAAGGACCCTTTGGAAGTTCCAGAGGTTAGGTGTTATTAGCCTCGAGACGCCTCAGCGGAAATTGGCCTCATCTCGCCTGGAGGGGAGAACCTTCTGGATTTTCTCGAGTTGCAGCAGGTCCTCTCGACTTACTAAGGGGACCTCAGGGACCCGTTCTGGTGGCCTCAGGAAAGGTCAGTCCCCATGCGAGTTGCTCGGGGGCCTCTCGGATTCCTCTCCCGTCGATTCCAGGGCCTACGACCTTGTGTGGAATCAGTGCCGGAACCTGAGGATTCCTCTCCAGTGCTGACATGGATCTTGGGGTACTTCTGGAGTCTCCCCAGGGGAGTCAGCCCTCGTCTCAAGTGGGGGCATGCACGTGCGCTTTCCTCCCGAGCTGTAGTAGCAGTGTCACGGTTCCCTTCGAGTGGATCAAGGGACCTGTCGGTGGCTTTCCCACAGGCTTTCCCACGAGGCTTTCCCACGAGGCTTTCCTACAGGGCTATCCCACATGCCACCGTGGAGTGAGTCGATCCTCGGCTTCAAAGTCGAGGCAATGCAGGGAAAACAGGTTTCCCTGGAATGGACTGAGACATCTGGGGGGCTCTGGCAATGGTGGCACGACTCTGGAGTTCCTCTCGCCTTTCCTTTGGAGAGCGCCTCCTCTTGAGATGCGAGGGGAACGCCGGTAATTCTTTCCGAACCAGGCAGGAAAAGGATCCCTCCTCTCGAGCTCTGAGACGGAAACGGCGTTTCTCTGGATGTGGGCAGGACTCTCGTGCTTCCTCTCGAGTGGAGACGGGTATGTCGGGGAACTTCTTGAGTTGCAGCAAGGGTGTGAAGGACCCTTTGGAAGTTCCAGAGGTTAGGTGTGATTAGCCTCAAGAAGCCTCAGCGGAAATTGGCCTCATCTCGCCTGGAGGGGAGAACCTTCTGGATTTTCTCGAGTTGGGGTTGGTGCTCTCGACTTACGACGGGGACCTCATGGACCCGCTCTGGTGGCCTCAGGAAAGGCAAGTCCCCATGCGAGTTGCTCGGGGTCCGCGCGGGATTCCTCTCCCGTCGATGCTGCGGCCTAAGACCTTGTGAGGAGTTGCTGCCAGAACCTGAGGATTCTTCTCCAGTGCTGACATGGATCTCGGGTACTTCTGGAGTCTCCCCAGGGGAGTCAGTCCTCGTCTCGAGTGGGGGCATGAACGTGCTCTTTCCTCCGGAGCTGTAGCCGCAGTGTCATGCTTCCTTTCGCGTGAATCAAGGGATCTGTGGCTTTCCCTAGAGGCTTTCCCACGAGGCTTTCCAACGAGGCTTTGTCACAGGACTGTCCCACGTGCCACCGTGGTGTGTGTTGATCCTCGTCTTGAAAGTCGAGGCAGTGCAGGGAAAACAGGTTTCCATGGAATGGACTGAGACATCTTGGGGACTCTGGGAATGGTGGTACAACCCTGAGTTCCTCTCGCCTTTCCTGTGAAGAGCGCCTCCTCTTGAGATGCGACGGGAATGCCGGGAATTATTTCCTGACAACGCAGGGAAAGGATCCCTCCTATCGAACTATGAGGCGGACAAGGGACTCTTCTGGATGTGGGCGGGACTCTCGTGCTTGCTCTCGAGTGGAGACGGGTATGTCGGGGAACTTCTTGAGTTGCAGCAAGAGTGTGAAGCACCCTTTGGAATTTCCAGAGGTTAGGTGTGATTAGCCTCGAGACGCCTCAGCGGAAATGGGCCTCATCTCGCCTGGAGGGGAGAACAGCCTGGATTTTCTCGAGTTGCGGCAGGTGCTCTCGACTTACGACGGGGACATCAGGGACCCACTCTGGTGGCCTCAGGAAAGGCCTGTCCTCATGCGAGTTGCTCGGGGGCTTCTAGGGATTAATCTGCCGTCGATCCCAGGGCCTAAGACCTTGTGTGGAGTCGGGGCCGGAACCTGAGGATTCCTCTCCAGTGCTGACATGGATCTTGGGATACTTCTGGAGTCTCCCCAGGGGAGTCAGTCATTGTCTCGAGTGGGGGCATGCACGTGCGCTTTCCTCCCGAGCTTCAGCAGCAGTGTCACGCTTCCCGTCGCGTGGATCAAGGGATCTTTGGCTTTCGCTCCAGGCTTTCCCACGAGGCTTTCCCATGAGGCTTTCCCACAGGGCTGTCCCACGTGCCACCATGGTGTGAGTCGATCCTCGGCGTGAAAGTCGAGGCAGTGAAGGGAAAACAGGTTCCTCTGGAAAGGACTGAGACATCTCGGGGACTCTGGGAATGGTGGCATGACCCTGGAGTTCCTCTCGCCTTTCCTGTGGAGAGCGCCTCCTCTTGAGATGCGACGGGAATGCCGGGAATTCTTTCCCGACCAAGCAGGGAAAGGAACCCTCATCTCGAGCTACGAGGCGGAAACGCGGCTCCTCTGGATGTGGGCGGGACCCACGTGCTTCCTCTCGAGTGGAGACGGGTATGTCGGGGAACATCTTGAGTTGCAGCAAGCATGTGAACGACCCTTTGGAAGTCCCAGAGTTTAGGTGTGATTAGCCTCGAGACGACTCAGCGAAAATGGGCCTCATCTCGCCTGGAGAGCAGAACCTCCTGGATTTTCTCGAGTTGCGGCAGGTGCTCTCCACTTACGACGGGGACCTCAAGGACCCACTCTGGTGGCCTCAGTGAAGGCGAGTCCCCAAGCGATTTGCTAGGGGGCCTCGCAGGATTCATCTCCCGTCGATTATGGGGCTAAGAACTTATGCGGAGTTGGGGCCGGAACCTGAGGATTCATCTCCAGTGCTGACATGGAACTTGGGGTACTTCTGGAGTGTCCACATGGGAGTCAGTCCTCGTCACGAGTAGGGGCATGCACGTTCGCTTTCCTCCCGAGCTGTAGCAGCAGTGTCAAGCTTCCCATCGCGTGGATCAAGGCATCTGTGGCTTCCCTCGAGGCTTTCCAACAAGGCTATCCCACAGGGCTGTCCCACGTGCCACCGTGGGGTGAGTCGATCCTTGGCGTGAAAGTAGAGGCAGTGCAGTGAAAACAGGTTTCCCTGGAATGGACTGAGACATCTGGGGGACTCTGGGAATGGAGGCACGACACTGGAGTTCCTCTCGAATTTCCTGTGGAGAGCGCCTCCTCTTGAGATGCAACGGGAACGGCGGGAATTCTTTCCCGACCACGCAGGGAAAGGATCCCTCCTCTCGAGCTATGAGGCGGAAACGGGGCTCCTCTGGATGTGGGCGGGACTCTCGTGCTTCCTCTCAAGTGGAGACGGGGATTACGGGGAACTTCTTGAGTTGCAGCAAGGTGTGAAGGACCCTTTGGAAGTTCCAGAGGTAAGGTGTGATTAGCCTCGAGACGCCTCAGCAGAAATGGGCCTCATCTCGCCTCGAGGGGAGAACCTCCTGGATTTTCTCCAAATGCGACAGGTGCTCTCGACTTACGGCTGGGACCTCAGCGACCCGCTCTGGTGGCCTCAGGAAAGGCCAGTCCCCATGCGAGTTGCTCGGGGCCTCTCGGGATTCCTCTCCAGTCGATGCCGGGGCCTAAAACCTTGTGTGGGGTCAGTGCCAGACCTGAGAATTCCTCTTCAGTGCTGATATGGATCTTGGGGTACTTCTGGAGTCTCCCCAGGGGAGTCAGTCCTTGACTCCAGTGGGGGCATGCACGTGCGCTTTCCTCCCGAGCTGTAGCAGCAGTGTCACGCTTCCCTTCACGTGGATCAAGGGATCAGTGGCTTTCCCTCGAGGCTTTCCCACGAAGTTTTCCCACGAGGCTTTCCCACAGGGCTGTCGCAAGTGCCACCGTGGTGTGAGTCGATCCTCGGCTTGAAATTCGAGGCAGTGCACGGAAAACAGTTTTCCTGGAATGGACTGAGACATCTGGGGGACTCTGGGAATGGTGGCACGACCCTGGAGTTCCTCTCGCCTTTCCTGAGGAGCGCGCCTCCTCTTGAAATGCGGCGGGAACGCCGGGAATTCTTTCCCGAACACGCAGGGAAAGGATCACTCCTCTCGAGCTATGACCTGTAAACGGGGCTCCTCTGGATGTGGCCGGCACTCTCGCGCTTCCTCTCGAGTGGAGACAGGTATGTCGGGGAACTTCTTGAGTTGCAGCAAGGGTGTGAAGGACCCTTTGGAAGTTCCAGAGGTTAGGTGTGATTAGCCTCGAGACGCCTCAGCTGAAATGGGCCTCATCTCGCCTGGAGGGGAGAGTCTCCGGGATTTTCTCGAGTTGCGGAACGTGCTCTCGACTTACGACAGGGACCTCAGGGACCCGCTCTGGTGGCCTCAGAAAAGGCCAGTCCGCATGCGAGTTGCTCGGGGGCCTCTCGGGATTCCTCTTCCGTCGATGCCAGAGCCTAAGTCCTTGTGTGGAGTCGGTGCCAGAACATGAGGATTCCTCTCCAGTGCTGACATGGATCTTTTGGTACTTCTGGAGTCTCCCAGTGGAGTCAGTCCTCGTCTCAAGTGGGAGAATGCACGTGCGCTTTCCTCCCGAGCTGTAGCAGCAGTGTCACGCTTCTCTTCGCGTGGATCAAGGGATCTGAGGCTTTTCCTCAAGGCTTTCCCACGAAGCTTTCCACGAGGCTTTCCCTCAGGGCTCTCCCACGTGTCACAGTGGTGTGAATCGATCCTCGGCTTGAAAGTCGAGGCAGTGCAGGGAAAACAGGTTTCCCTAGAATGGACAGAGACACCTGGGGGACTCTGGGAATGGTGGCACGACCCTGGAGTTCCTCTCTCCTTTCCTGTGGAGAGCGCCTCCTCTTGAGATGCGACGGGAACGCCGGGAATTCTTTCCCGACCACGCCGGGAAAGGATCCCTCCTCTCGAGCTAGGAGGCGGAAACGGATCTCCTCTGAATGTGGGCGGGACTCTCGTCCTTCCTCTCAAGTGGAGACGGGGATGTCGGGGAACTTCTTGAGTTGCAGCAAGGTTGTGAATTACCCTATGGAAGTTCCAGAGCTTAGGTGTGATTAGCCTCGAGACGCCTCAGCGGAAATGGGCCTCATCTCGCCTGGAGGGGAGAACCTCCTGGATTTTCTGGAGTTGTGACAGGTGCTCTCGACTTAAGACGGGGACCACAGGGACCCGCTCTGGTGGCCTCAGGAAAGGCCAGTCCCCATGCTCGGGGGCCTCTCGGGATTCCTATCCCGTCGATGCTGGGCCCTAAGACCTTGTGTGGAGTCGATGCCGGAACCTGAGGATTCCTCTCCAGTGCTGACATGGATCTTGGGGTACTTCTGGAGTCTCCCCAGGGGAGTCAGTCCTCGTCTCGAATGGGGACATGCACGTGCGTTTTCCTCCCGAGCTGTAGCAGAACTGTCACGCTTTCCTTCGGGTGGTTTAAGGGATCTCTGTCTTTCCCTCGCGGCTTTCCCATGAGGCTTTCCCACGAGGCTTTCCCACAGGGCTGTCCACGTGCTACCGTTGTGTGAGTCGATCCTCGGCTTGAAAGTCGAGGCAGTGCAGGGAAAACAGGTTTCCCTGGAATGGTTGAGACATCTGGGGGACTCTGGGAATGGTGGCACTATCCTGGAGTTCCTCTCGCCTTTCCTGTGGAGAGCGCCTCCTCTTGAGTTGCGACGGGATCGCCGGGAATTCTTTCCCGACCAAGCAGGGAAAGGATCCTTCCTCTCCAGCTACAAGGAGGAATCGGGCTCTTCTCGGTGTGGGCAGGACCCTCGTGCTTCCTCTCGAATTGAGACGCGTATGTCGGGTAAATTCTTGTGTTGCAGTAAGGTTACGAAGGACCCTTTGGACACTCCAGAGGTTAGGTGTGATTAGCGTTGAGACGCCTCAGCAGAAATGGGCCTCATCTCGCCTGGAGGGAGAACCTCCTGGAATTTCTCGAGTTGTTGCATGTGCTAGCGACTTACCATAGGGACTTCAGGGACCAGCTCTGGTGACCTCAGGAAAGGCCAGTTCCCATGCGAGTTGCTCGGGGGATTCCTCTCCCGATTCCTCTTCCGATTCCGGGCCTAAGACCTTGTGTGGAGTCGGGACCGTAACCTGAGGATT
>NW_017196168.1:0-8608 GCF_001704415.2 Capra hircus
AGAAAGGGTCATTTCTTTCAACAATGAGTAGTTCAACTCTTCTCAAAGCAAAGTCATAAGTGAGTCTAATTTGCGTGAGCCCATGAAAACTCAGTGTTTTCATTATGCTTGTGCTTATGATGGGAGGAGGTCTGAGAAGGCGCTTCTGAAGGATTATTCATACCAGTCTTTCTCATATGTATGGAGTCTTTAAAGAATCGAATCACCGAGGTGTTGCTTCTACACTTGTACTAGGCCGAGCAGCAACATTCCCTTTCTCCCTAAGTGCAGTAGACGTCTGTCTTCTGTCCTCTGGAGTATGTATTGCTTGAGCTCACCACAGCCTAGTAGATGGAAATCGTCAGGATATTCTGGAAACCCTTTGGATTTCAGTCTGCTCAGGAGGTTACCACTGCTGCAAACCTCTGGATTTTACCACGCACTTTTAACAACCTCAGATGAAGGATACAAGTCAACACTCGTGACAGCCACGGGCTTCCATGGCCTATCCATGATTGTTGGCTTTGCTTTCATAATCATCCTGTTTCATATACCAACTAAACTGTCACTGTATTTTTTCATGACCATTTTATCTTTGACGGTTTTTAGATCTATTATGGATTTTCCTATATATCTTCACTCATCGTGAGGGTCTTCTGTTAGTAGTAGTTACGACAACTGACTTCCAGTCAGTTAGCGTGGCAGAATAGAAAAAAGAATGACCCACTGTATATTATTCGTATTATGTATCAATATATTATTCGTTTATTGTTTGCAGTCATCCACTTCCAAGTTTCCGAAATAAACTTTCAGAAAAATCACATCCTTTGGAATGTCCGTTTGACTGAATAGGAGCACGGAAATGCTATTCCATCAAATTGTTTACAGTTTCCATTCCATTCCTCCTGTTTGATGTAGATATTGGCCTTTGGTTCTATCACTAGCTTTGCAAGTAAAAAAATTCATTAGAGCTCATATGGTAATTTTACTGTTGGCAATAAGTTTAGCATAAAATGAACACAGAAGAGGTTACAGTAGACCAAATATGAAAGTCAGTTGAAAAGAAAACATAGTGTTGAATGTTGACAGTAGGAATATAGTTATGAAGTTCCTTTATTATTATTCTATCCTTCCCGTTTCTTTTGCAGGGGTGTTAATGTACAGATTCCAGTCCTATGGCTGGAGTGAAGAATAGTATCATGATTCTTGAGAGCAACTCTACTAAGTCTTCACGCTCATGTCACTCAAGGTTTTTTAATACCTATTATGTTAGTCGTGTTTGTAGTTTGTGAAGTCACATAAGTTGCATTCACTCAAGCAATAGTATCAACAGCTATGCATCAATTCTAGATGTGAATCGATATCGAATGTGAATCCATTTCACTGTGACAAGTGATTATTGCAGATATTCTATTCATGCCAGTAAGAAAGCTGTGCAGAAATAATATAATGTTTATGAAGAAAATAAGATTTGCTAATTTGTTGTATTATTCTCTTTCTTTTCAACAGATTGAATGACAACAGGCTCCACTTTTCATTCACTTGTATGACTATGAGCAGTTTGACCAAGTTGAAGAAGATGACTCGTTTGTAGTCTTCCTCATCAGCTCATTCCATCTACTGGCTTTCAAATCATTTAGTACAGAGCTCACCGTCTAGGTGTTCATCCAGTGTTTTGTTTGCTTATCATGCAGGATCATTTTCAAAGGAAAAGTATGTGTGTATGAGTTAGAGCTCTGATCCCAAGAGTCCATGTAGAAGCTTCCCCTGAGAAGTGTATCGTTTTTGCACCAATGCTACTGAAACGTGTGAATGTGGTATACCACGCATCCCAATAAGCGTCCACAGCTTCACAGGCTGCTTCTTTGAAACGCCCAGTACTCATGACATTCCATTCATCTGAGGACTAAATATAGCCAACGTAGGCTGTGTTTGCCAAATAGACTTTGAAGTATTCTTCACACAGTCCTTCATCGACGCCAGTTTCAGATCGAAGAAACCCTTGCTCCATGAAGTGTGTGAACACATATACTCATGTTTTGTTTGCGATTTTAAAGTCATTCTTCAGTTTTGTTGGAGAATGGTTCTGTATATGCCCCGTGGATCTGTGCATGAAAGCCCTAATAACTAATGTGAATCGACTTCACTACCAAGGGATGTTTTCATATCTATTGAGGATTTAGTTCATGTATTTCGATTTTAACTTTCTGTCTTACAGCCTTGTTGTAGATCAAAGCTATTTGAAAGTGTCATCTGGTTTTCAATGGCTTGTGAGGTTATTCATGAGTGGTTTATAAAACCGAATGGATTGTACGTAGCCATACTTTGTTGTCATTCTATGAATTTGAAGAATGTCTGAAGAATGTCTGCAGTGATGCCTTAAAGATTCATACAATTGATGTCCAATATTTATCTCAATAGACTTGCTTTCAATTTGTAGTTTCCTATGCATATGTCTTTCTTTATGGATTTGGGTAGAAGTCGTATTGGAACACTGAAAAATCTGTGATATCAGCCGTGCTGACCTTCTTTCCGGTGGTCATCATTAAGATTTTCACGCTCACTGTCACTTTGTGCAATGCTATGGATCCTAGTGGAAACAGGTGCCGTTCATCCTACTTTTGTGAAGATTGAACTCATCGTAGAAAGTGGAATTTGTTGAAATATTTATGGTATCAATATATCCTGTGTATATAATTACCCAGATTACGGGTGCGTATCTGATTGCTAAGTTATAAAATGTATGAGATAGATGTGATCCATCAATGGCGATTGGATACGTGGTGGAGAGGTATTTTGGTGATGCAAGAGATTTAAATGATGTGATCAGAGTATTTATATCCCTTTTATGTGGATAATGGGTCTTGGATCGATGTTTGAAACATTCCAACCTTGTCTTTTGTTATGCATGGGAAGTGTCCAAAACGAAGATGATGCAGGTACGTACTTCAAGGGTAAGTATAGGGTTGAGGGCGTGACTATGAAGTGGGTTAGGTTAGGATGTGGATAGGGTGTCGGTGAGGGAAGGGTTAAGGTTACAGTGTGCAGAACAGCCCCCAACTTGTTAGGGTGAGGGTGAGGCGTGAGGGTTAGGGTTAGGGGTGAGGGTGAGGGTAAGGCTTCAAGGTGAGGTGAGGGTAAGGTTCAGGGTGAGGTGTGGGTGAGGGCGAGGGTAAGGCTCGGGGTGAGGGTTCAGGGTGAAGGTGTGGGTCTCACATCTGATAAACGATTGCATTCCAAATATACCCTTCATTTCCCTCGAACAGAGCTCTCACTGTTGGAGCCCTTGGCAGTGTGGAAGCCACCGGCCCCTAAGCCACCACAAGAACGCCTGGGCCTAGGTGCAAAGGCAAGGCAGGAGCAGAGCTGAGGCCAGGAAGGTGCCAGTGGCGTCTCCCAACCTCGTGCAGACTGCTCCTTCCTGGGCAGGAAGTCTAGAAGCCAGGCAAGTCTGGGCAAGGCTCGCCCCAGGCAGAGCAGCCTCGCGCAAGGAACTCTGCCAGATCAGGGCTCTCAGCGGAGCTGGAGCTCTGCCATACTGGAGGCGCACTCGGCTCCACCCCAGCAAGGCTTGCAGCAGCAGGCGACTGGCTGCCTCCTCTTCCCCGGAGGAGGCTCCCTTCCACTTGTCCTGTGCACTCGGCTCCAGGCGGAGCCATACCTCGCCTCCTGCAGGTCTTGGCTCAGGGGTTACTTCCCCTGAGCTGGGTTGTGGGGGAACCCAGACACGCAGGGCAGGCCCAACAACCTGCACACAGCTCTGCTGGGGAGAAGAGCATTAGGGAACCTATGTATTCAGGCAAATGATGGGAGACCACAAGTGAGTCGCCAGCCTGCTGGCTGCAGACACCACCAGGGGCCCTGGGTGCATGGTGCTCTCAATGTGGCGCTGAGTCTGGACAGCCAAGCAACAGCTGAAGGAGCTCTGCAGTTGCCCTTCCCTTCCCGTCGACAGAGCTCTCAGTGCTGGAGCCTTGGAAGTGTGGAACTCAGCGATCCCTAAGCCCTCCCAAACACATGTCTCTGCTGGGGAGGAGAGTGCTAGGGAACATACGTCTCTCACACACTTTCTAGGCACACACGAGTCAGCCTCTGGAGTGTGGGGATGCAAAACCCAGCCAGGGGCCCTTGGAACCTGGTGCTCTCCGTGCGCGCTTAGTCTGGGCGGCCAAGCAACGCTGAAGGAGCCCTGCTGTTGCCCTTCGCTTCCCTCTGACAGAGCTTTCACGTGCTGGAGCCCTTGGCAGTGTGCAACCCACCAGCCCCTAAGCCCTCCTCAAGGACGCTTGGGACCTAAGTGCAAAGGCAAGGCAGGGGTAGAGCTGAAGCCAGGAAGGCGCCAGTGGCGTTTCCGAGCCTCACACAGGCCTGCTCCTTCCTGGGGAGGGAGCCTTAAAGCAAGGCAAGTCTGCGCAAGGCTCGGCCTATGGCAGAGCATCTTGGTGCCAGGAACTCTGCCAGATCGGGCCTCTGAACAGAGCTAGAGATCTGCCGTACTGGAGTCGCACTTAGCTTCGTGTAAGCAGGGATTTCAGCTTGACGGGGACTTGGCTGCCTCCTCTTCCCCCGAGGAGGCTCGCTTCCCTGCTGGCTGTGCACTCGCCTATCAGGGCGGGGGCGCAGGGCTCCTCCAGCAGGTCTTGCCTCAGGGGCTGCTTCCCCTGAGTTGGGGCTGTGGGCAGGAACCCAGACACGCAGGATCAGGCCCCAAACACCTGCACATGTCTCTGCTGGGGAGGAGAGTGCTAGGGAACCTACGTCTGTCATACACTTTCTGGGCACCCAAGGGAATCAGCCTCCGTGTGTGCGGGGCTGAAAACCCCAGCCAGGGGCCTGGGAGCCTGGTGCTCTCCGGTGTGGCGCGTGAATCTGAGGCGGCCAAGCAACCGCTGGAGGAGCCCTGCAGTTGCCCTTCCCCTTCCCTCTGACAGAGCTCTTCACTGGCTGGAGCCCTTGGCAGTGTGCAACCCACCAGCCCCTAAGCCTCTCCTTAAGGAGGACTGGGACCTAAGTGCAAAGGCAAGGCAGGATTGGAGCTGAGGCAAGAAAGGCGCCAGTGGCGACTCCCAGGCTCCTGCTGCCTGCTCCTTCCTGGAGAGGCAGCCTAAAAGCAAGGCAAGTCTGGCAAGGCTAGCCCCGGCAGAGCAGCCTCGCGCCAGGAACTCTGCCAGATCGGGGCTCTGAGCAGAGCTAGAGCTCTGCCGTACTGGAGGCGCACTTAGCTCCGTGCAAGCAGGGCTTTCAACTTGACGGGCTTGGCTGCCTCCTCTTCCCCCGAGGAGGCTCGCTTCCCTGCTGGCTGTGCATCTCGCCTATCAGGCGGGGGCGCGCAGGGGCTCCTCCCAGCAGGTCTTGCCTCAGGGGCTGCTTCCCCTGAGTTGAGGCTGGTGGGCAGGAACCCAGACACGCAGGATCAGGCCCCAAACACCTGCACATGTCTCTGCTGGGGAGGAGAGTGCTAGGGAACCTACGTCTGTCATACACTTTCTGGGCACCCAAGGAATCAGCCTCCGTGTGTGCGGGCTGAAAACCCCAGCCAGGGGCCCTGGGAGCCTGGTGCTCTCCGTGTGGCGCTGAATCTGGCGGCCAAGCAACCGCTGGAGGAGCCCTGCAGTTGCCCTTCCCTTCCCTCTGACAGATTCTCACTGCTGGAGCCCTTGGCAGTGTGCAACCCACCAGCCCCTAACCTCTCCTTAAGGACGACTGGGACCTAAGTGCAAAGGCAAGGCAGGATTGGAGCTGAGGCAAGAAAGGCGCCAGTGGCGACTCCCAGGCTCCTGCTGCCTGCTCCTTCCTGGAGAGGCAGCCTAAAAGCAAGGCAAGTCTGGGCAAGGCTAGCCCCCGGCAGAGCAGCCTCGCGCCAGGAACTCTGCCAGATCGGGCTCTGAGCAGAGCTAGAGCTCTGCCGTACTGGAGGCGCACTTAGCTCCGTGCAAGCAGGGCTTTCAACTTGACGGGCTGGGCTGCCTCCTCTTCCCCCGAGGAGGCTCGCTTCCCTGCTGGCTGTGCACTCGCCTATCAGGCGGGGGCGCAGGGCTCCTCCAGCAGGTCTTGCCTCAGGGGCTGCTTCCCCTGAGTTGGGGCTGTGGGCAGGAACCCAGACACGCAGGATCAGGCCCCAAACACCTGCACATGTCTCTGCTGGGGGAGGAGAGTGCTAGGGAACCTACGTCTGTCATACACTTTCTGGGCACCCAAGGAATCAGCCTCCGTGTGTGCGGGGCTGAAAACCCCAGCCAGGGGCCCTGGGAGCCTGGTGCTCTCCGTGTGGCGCTGAATCTGGGCGGCCAAGCAACCGCTGGAGGAGCCCTGCAGTTGCCCTTCCCTTCCCTCTGACAGAATTCTCACTGCTGGAGCCCTTGGCAGTGTGCAACCCACCAGCCCCTAAGCTCTCCTTAAGGAGGACTGGGACCTAAGTGCAAAGGCAAGGCAGGATTGGAGCTGAGGCAAGAAAGGCGCCAGTGGCGACTCCCAGGCTCCTGCTGCCTGCTCCTTCCTGGAGAGGCAGCCTAAAAGCAAGGCAAGTCTGGGCAAGGCTAGCCCCCGGCAGAGCAGCCTCGCGCCAGGAACTCTGCCAGATCGGGGCTCTGAGCAGAGCTAGAGCTCTGCCGTACTGGAGGCGCACTTAGCTCCGTGCAAGCAGGGCTTTCAACTTGACGGGGCTGGGCTGCCTCCTCTTCCCCGAGGAGGCTCGCTTCCCTGCTGGCTGTGCAC
Source organism: Capra hircus (assembly GCF_001704415.2). NCBI lineage: Eukaryota > Metazoa > Chordata > Mammalia > Artiodactyla > Bovidae > Capra > Capra hircus. The sequence goes on from NW_017196168.1 coordinate 6,694, forward strand.
TCGCCTATCAGGCGGGGGCGCAGGGCTCCTCCAGCAGGTCTTGCCTCAGGGGCTGCTTCCCCTGAGTTGGGGCTGTGGGCAGGAACCCAGACACGCAGGATCAGGCCCCAAACACCTGCACATGTCTCTGCTGGGAGGAGAGTGCTAGGGAACCTACGTCTGTCATACACTTTCTGGGCACCCAAGGAATCAGCCTCCGTGTGTGCGGGGCTGAAAACCCCAGCCAGGGGCCCTGGGAGCCTGGTGCTCTCGGTGCGGCGCTGATTCTAGGCGGCCTAGAAACCGCTGGAGGAGCCCTGCAGTTGCCCTTCCCTTCCCTCTGACAGAGCTCTCACTGCTGAAGCCCTTGGCAGTGTGCAACCCACCACCCCCTAAGCCCTCCCCAACCACGCCTGGCACCTATGTGCAAAGGCAAGGCAGGATTGGAGCTGAGGCAAGGAAGGCACCAGTGGCGTCTCCCAGGCTCGCTCAGACAGCTCCTTCCTGGGGAGGGAGCCTAAAAGCAAGGCAAGTCTGGGCAAGGCGAGCCCCCGGCCGAGCAGCCTCGCGCCAGAAACTCTGCCAGATCGGGGCTCTGAGCAGAGCTAGAGCTCTGCCGTACTGGAGGCCCACTTAGCTCCGTGCAAGCAGGGCTTTCCTCTTGACTGGGCTCGGCTGCCTCCTCTTCTCCCGAGGAGGCTCGCTACACTGCTGGCTGTGCTCTCGCCTATCAGGCGGGCGCGCAGGGCTCCTCCAGCAGGTCTTGCCTCAGGGGCTGCTTCCCCTGAGTTGAGGCTGTGGGCGGGAACCCAGACACGCAGGATAAGGCCCCAACCACCTGCACATGTCTCTGCTGGGGAGGAGAGTGCTAGGGAACCTACGTCTCTCACACACTTTCTAGGCACCCACGGAGTCAGCCTCTGGGAGTGTGGGGATGCAAAACCCAGCCAGGGGCCCTTGGAACCTGGTGCTCTCCGTGCGGAGCTTTGTCTGGGCGGCCAAGGAACCGCTGAAGGAGCCCTGCTGTTGCCCTTCGCTTCCCTCTGACAGAGCTTTCACTGCTGGAGCCCTTGGCAGTGTGCAACCCACCAGCCCCTAAGCCCTCCTCAAGGACGCTTGGGACCTAAGTGCAAAGGCAAGGCAGGGTAGAGCTGAAGCCAGGAAGGCGCCAGTGGCGTTTCCGAGCCTCACACAGCCTGCTCCTTCCTGGGGAGGGAGCCTTAAAGCAAGGCAAGTCTGCGCAAGGCTCGCCTATGGCAGAGCATCTTGGTGCCAGGAACTCTGCCAGATCGGGCCTCTGAACAGAGCTAGAGATCTGCCGTACTGGAGTCGCACTTAGCTTCGTGTAAGCAGGGATTTCAGCTTGACGGGGACTTGCTGCCTCCTCTTCCCCCGAGGAGGCTCGCTTCCCTGCTGGCTGTGCACTCGCCTATCAGGCGGGGGCGCAGGGCTCCTCCAGCAGGTCTTGCCTCAGGGGCTGCTTCCCCTGAGTTGGGGCTGTGGCAGGAACCCAGACACGCAGGATCAGGCCCCAAACACCTGCACATGTCTCTGCTGGGGAGGAGAGTGCTAGGGAACCTACGTCTGTCATACACTTTCTGGGCACCCAAGGAATCAGCCTCCGTGTGTGCGGGGCTGAAAACCCCAGCCAGGGGACCTGGGAGCCTGTGCTCTCCGTGTGGCGCTGAATCTGGCGGCCAAGCAACCGCTGGAGGAGCCCTGCAGTTGCCCTTCCCTTCCCTCTGACAGAATTCTCACTGCTGGAGCCCTTGGCAGTGTGCAACCCACCAGCCCTAAGCTCTCCTTAAAGAGGACTGGGACCTAAGTGCAAAGGCAAGGCAGGATTGGAGCCGAGCCAAGAAAGGCCAGTGGCGACTCCCACTCCTGCCTGCCTGCTCCTTCCTGGAGAGGCAGCCTAAAAGCAAGGCAAGTCTGG
>NW_017196169.1:0-8607 GCF_001704415.2 Capra hircus
TTCCCGTCCCATCTCAAGAGGAGGCGCTCTCCACAGGAAAGGCCAGAGAACTCGAGGTCGTGCCACCATTCCCAGAGTCCCCCAGATGTCTCAGTCCATTCCAGGGAAACCTGTTTTCCCTGCACTGCCTGGACTTTCAAGCCGAGGATCGACTCACACCACGGTGGCACGTGGACAGCCCTTCGGGAAAACTCGTGGGGAAAGCCTCCTGGGAAGGCCTCATGGGAAAGTCTCGAGGAAAGCCACAGATCCTTGATCCACCGGAAGGGAAGCGTGACACTGCTGCTACAGCTCGGAGGAAACCGCACGTGCATTCTCCAACTCGAGCGAGGACTGACTCCCCTGGGGAGACTCCAGAAGTACCCAAGATCCATGTCAGAACTGGAGAGGAATCCTCAGGTTCCGGTACCGACTCCACACAAGGTCTTAGGCCCTCGCATCGACGAGAGAGAATCCCGAGAGGCCCGAGCAACTCGCATGGGAGTGGCCTTTCCTAAGGCCACCAGAGCGGGTCTCTGAGGTCCCCGTCGTTAGTCAAGAGCTCCTGCCGCAACTCGAGAAATTCCAGGAGGTTCTCCCTCCAGTCGAGATGAGGCCCATTTACTCTGAGGCGTCTCGAGGCTATTCACACTAACATCTGGAATTTCCAAAGGGTCCTTCAAACCCTTGCTGCAACTCAAGAAGTTCCCCGACGTACCCGGCTCCACTCCAGAGGAAGCACGAGAGTCCCGCCCACATCCAGAGGAGCCCCGTTTCCGCCTCCTAGCTCGAGAGGAGGGATCCTTTCCCTGCGTGCTTGGGAAAGAATTCCGGCGTTTCCGTCGCATCTCAAGAGGAGGCGCTCTCCACAGGAAAGGCGAGAGGAACTCCAGGGTCGTGCCACATTCCCAGAGTCCCCCAGAAGTCTCAGTCCATTCCAGGGAAACTGTTTTCCCTGCACTGCCTCGAATTTCAAGCCGAGGATCGACTCACACCACGGTGGCACGTGGACAGCCCTGTGGGAAATGCCTCGTGGGAAAGCCTCGTGGGAAAGCACTCGTGGGAAAGCCTCGAGGGAAAGCCACAGATCCCTTGATCCACGCGAAGGGAAGCGCGACACTGCTGCTGCAGTTCGGGAGGAAAGCGCACGTGCATGCCCCCACTCGAGACGAACTGACTCCCCTGGGGAGACTCCAGAAGTACCCCAAGATCCATGTCAGCACTGGAGAGGATTCCCCATGTTCCGGCACTGAATCCACACTAGGTCTTAGGCCCCAGCATCGACGGGGAGAGGAATTCCGAGAGGCCCCCGATCAACTCACATGGGGACTGGCCTTTCCTCAGGCCACCAGAGCGGGTCCCTGAGGTCCCCTCGTAAGTCTAGAGCTTCCTGCCGCAGACTCGAGAAAATCCAGAAGGTTCTCCTCTCCAGGCGAGATGAGGCCCATTTCGCAGAGGCGTCTCGAGGCTAATCACATCTAACATCTGGAACTTCCAATGGGTCCTTCACACCCTTGCTGCAACTCAATAAGTTTCCCCGCATACCCGTCTCCACTTGAGAGGAAGCACGAGAGTCCCGCCCACATCCAGAGGAGCCCCGTTTCCGTCTCCTAGTTCGAGAGGAGGGATCCTTTCCCTGCGTGGTCAGGGAAAGAATTCCCGGCATTCCCGTCGCATCTCAAGAGGAGGCGCTCTCCCAGGAAAGGCGAGAGGAACTCCAGGGTCGTGCCACCATTCCGAGAGTCAACCAGATGTCTCCGTCCATTCCAGGGAAACCTGTTTTCCCTGCACTGCCTCAACTTTCAAGCCGAGGATCGACTCACACCACGTTGGCACGTGGGACAGCCCTGTGGTAAAGCATCGTGGGAAAGCCTGGTGGCAAAGCCTAGAGGGAAAGACACAGAACCCTTGATCCACGTGAAGGGAAGCGCGACACTGCTGCTACAGCTCGGAAGGAAAGCGCAGGTTCATGCCCCCACTCGAGCCGAGGACTGACTCCCCTGCCGGAGACTCCAGAAGTACCCCAAGATCCATGTCAGCACTGGAGAGGAATCCTCAGATTCCAGCACCGACTCCACACAAGGTCTTAGGCCACGGCATCGACGGGAGAGGTATCCCGAGAAGCCCCCGAGCAACTCGCATGGGGACTGGCCTTTCCTGAGGCCACCAGAGCGGGTCCCTGTGGTCCCAGTCGTAATTCGAGAGCACCTGCCGCAACTCGCAAAAAATCCAGGAGGTTCTCCCCTCCAGGCGAGATAAGGCCCATTTCAGCTGAGGGGAATCGAGGCTAATCACACCTAAACCTCTGGAACTTCCAAAGGGTCCTTCACACCCTTGCTGCAACTCAAGAAGTTCCCCGACATACCCGTCTCCACTCGGGAGGAGGCACGCGAGGTCCGGCCACATGCAGAGGAGCCCCGTTTCCGCCTCCTAGCTCGAGAGGTGGGAACCTTTCCCTGCGTGTTCGGGAAAGAATTCCCAGCATTCCCGTCGCATCTCAAGAGGAGGCACTCTCCACAGGAAAGGCCAGAGGAACTCCAGGGTCGTGCCACCATTCCCAGAGTCCCCCAGATGTCTCAGTCCATTCCTTAGAAACCTGTTTTCCCTGCACTGTGTCGACTTTCAAGCAGAGTATAGACTCACACCACTGTGGCACGTGGGACAGCCTGTGGGAACCTCGTGGGAAACCCTCGTGTAAAAGCCTCGAGGGAAAGCCACAGATCCCTTGATCCACGCGGAGGGAAGCGTGGCACTGCTGCTACAGCTCGTGAGGAAAGCGCACATGCATGCCCCCACTCGAGACGAGGACTGACACCCTGGGGAGACTCAGAAGTACCCCCAAGATCCAAGTCAACACTGGAGAGGAATCTCAGGTTCCAGCACCGACTCCACACAAGGTCTTAGGCCCAGCATCGACGGGAGAGGAATCCCGAGAGCCCTCCGAGCAACTGGCATGGGAGTGGCCTTTCCTGAGGCCACCAGAGCGGGTCCCTGAGGTCCCTGTCGTAAGTCGAGGGCACCTGCCGCAACTCGAGAAAATCCAGGAGGTTCTCCCCTCCAGGCGAGATGAGGCCTATTTCCGCTGAGGCTTCTTGAGGCTAATCACATCTAAACTCTGGAACTTCCAAAGGGTCCTTCACACCCTTGCTGCAACTCAAGAAGTTCCCGACATAGCCGTCTACCACTAGAGAGGAAACACGAGAGATCTGCCCACATCCAGAGGAGCCCCGTTTCTGCCTCCTAGCTCGAGAGGAGGGATCCTTTCCCTGCGTGGTCGGGAAAGAATTCCCGGAGTTCAGTCGCATCTCAAGAGGAGGCGCTCTCCACAGGAAAGGCGAGAAGAACTCAAGGGTCGTGCCACCATTCCCAGAGTACCCCAGATGTCTCCGTCCATTCCAGGGAAACCTCTTTTCCCTGCACTGCCTAGACTTTCAAGCCGAGGATCGACTCACACCACGGTGGCACCTGGGATATCCCTGTGGGAAAGCCTCGTGGGAAAGCCTCATGGGAAAGCCTCAAGGGTAAGACATAGATCCCTTGATCCACAGGAAGGGAAGGGTGACACTGCTGCTACAGCTCGGGAGGAAAGCGAACGTGCATGCCCCCACTCGAGACGAGGTCCGACTTCCCTGGGGAGTCTCCAGAAGTACCCCAAGATCCATGTAGGCACTGGAAGAGGAATGCTCAGGTTACGGCACCGACTCCACACAAGATCTTAGGCCCCGGCATCGACAGGAGTGGAATCCCGAGAGGCGCCCGTGCAACACGCATGGGGACTGGCCTTTCCTGAGGCCACTAGAGCGGGTCCCTGAGGTCCCCGTCGTAAGTCGAGAGCACCTGCATCAACTTGAGAAAATCCAGGAGGTTCTCCCCTCCAGGCGAGATGAGGCCCATTTCCGCTGAGGCGTATCGAGGCTTATCACATCTAACATCTGGAACTTCCAAGGGTCCTTCACACCCTTGCTGCAACTTAAGAAGTTCCCCAACATACCCGTCTCCACTCGAGAGGAAGCACCAGAGTTCTGCCCACATCCAGAGGAGCCCGGTATCCGCCTCCTAGCTCGAGAGGAGGGATCCTTTCCTGCGTGATCGGGAAAGATTCGCGGCCTTCCTGTCGCATATCAAGAGGAGGCGCTCAACACAGGAAAGGCGAGAGGAACTCCAGGGTCGTTCCACCATTCACAGAGTCCCCCAGATGTCTCAGTCCATTCCAGGGAAACGTGTTTTCCCTGCACTGCCTCAACTTTGAAGCCGAGGACCGACTCACACCACGGTGGCACTTGGGACAGCCCTGTGGGAAAGCCACGTGGGAAAGGCTCGTGGGAAAACCTCGAGGGAAAGCCACAGATCCCTTGATCCAAGCGAAGGGAAGCGTGACACTGCTGCTACAGCTCGAGAGGAAAGCGCACGTGCAGGCCCACACTCGAGACGAGGACTGACTCCCCTGGGGAGACTCAGAAGTACCCCAAAATCCATGTCACCACTGGAGAGGAATCCTCAGGTTCCATCACCCACTCCACACAAGATCTGAGGCCCCGGCATCGAAGGGAGAGGAATCCCGAGAGGCCCCCGAGCAACTCGCATGGGGACTGGCCTTTCCTGAGGCCACCAGAGCGGGTCCCTGAGGTCCCCGTCATAAGTCGAGGGCACCTGCCGCAACTCGAGAAAATCCAGGAGGTTCACTCCTCCAGGCGAGATGAGTCCCATTTCCGCTGAGCCGTCTCGAGGCTAATCACACCTAACCTCTGGAACTTCCAAAGGGTCCTTCACACCCTTGCTGCAACTCAAGAAGTTCCCCGACATACCAGTCTCCACTCGAGAGGAAGCACAAGATTCCCGCCCACATCCAGAGGAGCCCGTTTCCACCTCCTAGCTCGGGAGGAGGGATCCTTTCCCTGCGTGCTCGGGAAAAAATTCCCTGCATTTCCGTCGCATCTCAAGAGGAGGTGCTCTACAAAGGAAAGGCGAGAGGAAATCCAGGGTCGTGCCACCATTCCCAGAGTCCCCCAGATGTCTCAGTCCACTCCAGGGAAACCTGTTTTCCCTGCACTGCCTCGACTTTCAAGCCAAGGATCGACTCACTCCACGGTGGCACGTGGGACAGCCCTGTGGGAAAGACTCGTGGGAAAGCCCCGTGGGAAAGCCTCGTGGGAAAGCCTCGAGGGAAAGCCACAGATCCCATGATTCACGTGAAGGGAAGCGTGATACTGCTGCTACAGCACGGGAGGAAAGCACACGTGCATGCCCCCACTAGAGACAAGGACTGACTCCCCTGGGGAGACTCCAGAATTACCCCAAGATCCATGTCAGCAATGGAGAGGAATCCTCAGGTTCCGGCACTGACTCCACACAAGGTCTTAGGCCCCAGCATCAACGGGAGAGGAAACCCGAAGGCCCCGAGCAACTCACATGGGGACTGGCATTTCCTGAGGCCACCAGAGCGGGTCCCTGAGGTCCCCGTCGTAAGTCGAGAGCACCTGTCGCAACTCGAGAAAATTCAGGAGGTTCTCCCCTCCAGGAGAGATGAGGCCCATTTCCTCTGAGGCGTCTCGAGGCTAATCACACCTAACCTCTGGAACTTCCAAAGGGTCCTTCACACCCTTGCTGCAACTCAAGAAGTTCCCCGACATACCCGTCTCCACTCGAGAGGAAACACGAGAGTCCCGCCCACATCCAGAGGAGCCCGTTTCCGCCTCCTAGCTCGGAGGAGGGATCCTTTCCCTGCGTGGTCGGGAAGAATTCCCGGCGTTCCCGTAGCATCTCAAGAGGAGGCGCTCTCCACAGGAAAGTCGAGAGGAACTCCAGGGTCGTTCCACCATTCCCTGAGCCCCCCAGATGTCTCAATCCATTCCAGGGAAACCTGTTTTCCCTGCACTGCCTCGACTTTCAAGCCGAAGGATTGAATCACACCACGGTGGCAGGTGGGACAGCCCTGTGGGAAAGCCTCGTGGGAAAGCCTCGTGCGAAAGGCCTCGTGGGAAAGCCTCTAGGGAAAGCCACAGATCCCTTGATCCTCGCAAAGGGAAGCGTGACTCTGCTGATACAGCTCGGGAGGGAAGCGCACGTGCATGCCAGACTCGATAGGAGGACTGACTCCCCTGTGGAGACTCCAGAAGTACCCGAAGATCCATGTCAGCACTGGGGAGGAATCCTCAGATTCCGGCAACGACTACACAGCAAGGTCTTAGGTCCCGACATCGACGGGAAAGGAATCCCGAGAGGCCCACGAGCAACTCCCATGGGGATAGGCCTTTCCTGAGGCCACCAGAGCGGTTCCCTGAGGTCCCCATTATAAGTCGAGAGCACCTGCCGCAACTCGAGAAAATCCAGGGAGGTTCTCCCCTCCAGGCGAGATGAAGCCCATTTCCACTGAGGCGTCTCGAGGCTATCACACGTAACCTCAGGAACTTCCAAAGGGTCCTTCACACCCTTGCTGCAACTGAAGAAGTTCCCCGACATACCCGTCTCCACTCGAGAGGAAGCACGAGAGTTCTGCCCACATCCAGAGGAGCCCCGTGTCCGCCTCCTAGCTCGAGTGGAGGGATCCTTTCCCTGCGTTTTCGGGACAGAATTCCTGGCATTCCCGTCGCATCTCAAGAGGAGGCGCTCTCCAGAGGAAAGGCGAGAGGAACTCCAGGGTCGTGCCACCATTCCCAGAGTCCCCCAGATGTCTCAGTCATTCCAGGGAAACCTGTTTTCCTGCACTGCCTCCACTTTCAAGCCGAGGATCGACTCACACCACGGTGGCACGTGGGACAGCCCCTGTGGGAAAGCCTCGTGGGAAAGCCTCGAGGGAAAGCCTCGAGGGAAAGCCACAGATCACTTGATCCACGCAAAGGGAAGCGGGACACTGCTGCTACAGCTCGGGAGGAAAGCGCACGTGCATGCCCCCACTCGAGACGAGGACTGACTCCCCTGGGGAGACTCCAGAAGACCCCAAGATCCATGTCAAGCACTGGAGAGGAATCCTCAGGTTTCCGGGCACTGACTCCACATAAAATTTTAGGCCCCGGCATCGACGTGAGAGGAATCGCCGAGAGGACGCAGAGCAACTCGCATGGGGTCTGGTCTTTCCTGAGGCCACCACAGGCGGGTCCCTGAGGTCCCCGTAGCAAGTCGAGAGCACTCTGCCGCAACTCGAGAAAATCCTAGGAGGTTCGGCTCTCCACGCGAGATGAGGCCCATTTCCGCCTGAGGCGTCTCGAGGCTAAATCACATCTAACATCTGGAACTTCCAAAGGGTCCTTCACACCCTTGCTTCAACTCAAGAAGTTCCCCGACATACCCGTCTCCACTCGAAGGAAGCACAAGAGTCCCGGCCACAATCCAGAGGAGCCCCGTTTCCGCCTCTAGTTCGAGAGGAGGGATCCTTTCCCTTGCGTGGTGGGCGAAAGAATTCCCCGCGTTCCCGTCGCATCTGAAGAGGAGGCGCTCTCCACAGGAAAGGCGAAGGAACTCCAGGGTCGTGCCACCATTCCCAGAGTCCCCCAGATGTCTCAGTCCATTCCAGGGAAACCTGTTTTCCCTGCACTGCCTCGACTTTGCAAGCCGAGGATCCGACTCACACCACGGTGGCACGTGGGACAGCCCTGTGGGAAAAGCCTCGTGGGAAAGCCTCGTGGGAAAGCCTCCTGGGAAAGCCTCGAGGGAAAGCCACAGATCCCTTGCCACGCGAAAGCGCGACACTGCTGCTGCAGCTAGGGAGGAAAGCGCACGTGCATGCCCCCACTCGAGACGAGGACTGACTCCACTGGGGAGACTCCAGAAGTACCCCAAGGTGCATGTCAGCACTGGAGAGGAATCCTCAGGTTCCGGCACGGACTCCACACAAGGTCTTAGGCCCCGGCATCGACGGGGAGGAATCCGAGAGGGCCCCCGAGCAACTCGCAAGGGGACTAGCCTTTCCTGAGGCCACCAGAGCGGGTCCCTGATGTCCCGTCGTAAGTCGAGAGCACTTGCCGCAACTCGAGAAAATCCAGGAGGTTCTCCCCTCCAGGGGAGATGAGGCCCATTTCCGCTGAGGCGTCTCGAGGCTAATCACATCTAACATCTAGAACTTCCAAAGCGTCCTTCACACCCTGCTGCAACTCAAGAAGTTCCCCGACATACCCGTCTTCTCTCGAGAGAAGCACGAGAGTCCCGCCCACATCCAGAGGAGCCCCGTTTCGGCCTCCTAGTTCGAGAGGATCGTTTCTCTGCGTGGTGGGGAAAGAATTCCCGCGTTCCCAACGCATCTCAAGAGGAGGCGCTCTCCACAGGAAAGGCGAGAGGAACTCCAGGGTCGTGCCACCATTCCAGAGTCCCCCAGATATCTCAGTCCATTCCCGAAAACTGTTTTCCCTGCACTGCGTCGAATTTCAAGCCGAGGATCGACTCACAAAATGGTGGCACGTGGGACAGCCCTGTGGGAAAGCCTCATCGGAAAGCCTCTGGGATAGCCTCGGAAAGCCACAGATCCCTTGATGCGAAGGGAAAGCGTGACACTGCTGCTACAGCTCAGGAGGAAATCGCACGTGCATGCCCTCACTCGAGACGAGGACTGACTCCCCTGGGGAGACTCCAGAAGTACCCCAAGATCCATGTCAGCACTGGAGAGGAATCCTCAGGTCCGGCACCGACTCCACACAA
>NW_017196170.1:0-8607 GCF_001704415.2 Capra hircus
GTGGCACGAACCTGGAGTTCCTCTCCTTATCCTATGGAGAGCGCCTCCGCTTGAGATGCGATGGGAACGCCGGGAATTCTTTCCCGACCACGGAGGGAAAGGATCCCTCTCTCGAGCATGGGGCCGAAACCGGGCTGCTGTGATGTGGGCGGGACTCTCGTGCTTCCTCTCGAGTGTAGACGGTTATGTCGGGAACTTCTTGGGTTGCAGCAAGGGTGTGAAGGACCCTTTGGAAGTTCCAGATGTTAGATGTGTTTAGCCTCGAGACGCCTCAGCGGAAATGGGCTTCATCTCGCCTGGAGTGGTGAACCTCCTGGGATTTCTCGAGTGCGGCAGGTGCTCTCGACTTACGACGGGGACCTCAGGGACCCGCTCTGGTGGCCTCAGGAAAGGCCAGTCCCCATGCGAGTTGCTCCGGGGGCTCTCGGGTCTCCTCTCCCGTCGATGCCGGGGCCTAAGATTTTGTTTGGAGTGGGTGCTGGAACCTGAGGATTCCTCTCCCAGTGCTGACATGGATCTTGGGGTACTTCTGGAGTCTCCCCAGGGGAGTCAGCCCTCGTCTCGATTGGGGGCCATGCACGTGCGATTTCCTCCCGAGCTGTAGCAGCAGTGTCACGCTTCCCTTGGCGTGGATCAAGGGATCTGTGGCTTTCCCTCGAGGCTTTCCCACGAGGCTTTCCCACGAGGCTTTCCCACAGGGCTGTCCCACGTGCCACCGTAGTGTGAGTCGATCCTCAGCTTGAAAGTCGAGGCAGTGCAGGGAAAACAGGTTTCCCTGGAATGGAGTGAGACATCTGCGGGAATCAGGGAATGGTTGCACGACCCTGGAGTTCATCTTGCGTTTCCTGTGGAGAGCACCTCTTCTTGAGATGCGACGGGAACGCCGGGAATTCTTTCCCCAACACGCAGGGAAAGGATCTCACCTCTCGAGGTAGGAGGCGGAAATGGGGCTCCTCTGGATGTGGGTGGGAGACTCGTGCTTCCTCTCGACTGGAGACGGGTATGTCGGGGAACCTCTTGAGATGCAGCAAGGGTGTGAAGGAACCTTTCAAAGTTCCAGAGGTTAGGTGTGATTAGCCTCGAGACGCCTGAGCGGAAATGGGCCTCTTCTCGCCTGAACGGGGAGAACGTCCTGGATTTTCTCGAGTTGTGGCAGGTGCTCTCGACTAACGACGGGGACCTGAGGGACCTCTCTGGTGGCTTCAGTAAAGGCCAGTCCCCATGCGAGTTGCTGGGGGGCCTCTCGGGATTCCTCTCCCGTCGAGGCTAGGGACTAAGACCTTGTGTGGAGTCAGTGCTGGAACATGAGGATTCCTCTCCAGTGCTGACATGGATCTTGGGGTACTTCTGGAGTCTCCCCATTGGAGTCAGTCCTCGTCTCGAGTGGGGGCATGTACGTGCGCTTTCCTCCGAGCTGTAGCAGCAGTGTCACGCTTCCCTTGGCGTGGATCAAGGGATCGGTGGCTTCCCTCGAGGCTTTCCCGAGGCTTTCCCACGAGCCTTTCCCACAGGGCTGTCCCCCGTGCCACCGTGTTGTGAGTCGATCCTCGGCTTGAAAGTGGAGGCAGTGCAGGGAAAACAGGTTTCCTTGGAATGGACTGAGACATCTGGGGGACTCTGGAATGGGGGCTGATACTGGAGTTCCTCTCGCCTTTACTGTGGAGAGCGCCTCCTCTTGAGATGAGACGGGAACGCTAGGAATTCTTTCAGGACCACGCAGGGAAAGGATCCCTCCTCTCGAGCTAGCAGGCGGAAACGGGGCCAGTCTGGATACGGGCGGGACGCTCAGGTTCCTCTTGAGTGGAGACGGGTATGTCGGGGAACTTCTTGAGTTGCAGCAAGGCTGTGAAGGACCTTTTGGAAGTTCCAGAGATTAGGGGTGATTAGCTTCCAGTCGCCTCAGCGGAAATGGGCCTCATCTCGCCTGGAGGGGACAACCTCCTGGATTTTCTCGACTTGCGGCAGGTGCTCTCGACTTACGACGGGGACCTCAGGGACCCGCTCTGGTGGCCTCAGGAAAGGCCAGTCCGCATGCGAGTTGCTCGGGGGCCTCTCGGGATTCCTCTCCGTCGATGCCGGGGCCTAAGACCTTGTGTGGAGTCGGTGCCGGAACCAGAGGATTCCTCTCCCAGTGCTGACATGGATCTTGGGGTACTTCTGGAGTCTCCCCAGTGGAGTCAGTCCTCGTCTCGAGTGGGGGCATGCACGTGCGCTTTCCTCCCGAGCTGTAGCAGCAGTGTCGTGCTTCCCTTCCCGAGGATCAAGGGATCTGTGTCTTTCCCTCAAGGCTTTCCCACGAGGCTTTCCCACAGGGCTGTCCCACGTGCCACCGGTGGTGTGAGTCGATCCTCGGCTTGAAAGTCGAGGCCAGTGCAGGGAAAAAAGTTTTCCCTCTAATGGACTAAGACATCCAGCGGCCTCTGGGAATGGTGGCACGACCCTGGAGTTCCTCTCGCCTTTCCTGTGGAGAGCGCCTCCTCTTGAGATGCAACGGGAATGCCGGGAATATTTTCCCAACCACGGTGGGAAAGGATCCCTCCTCTCGAGCTAGGAGGCGGAAACGGGGTCCTCTGGATATGGGCGGGACTCTGGTGCTTCCTCTCGAGTGGAGACGGGTATGTCGGGGAACTTCTTGAGTTGCAGCAAGGGTGTGAAGGACCCTTTGGAAGTTCCAGATGTTAAATGTGATTAGCCTCGAGACGCCTCAGCCGAAATGGGCCTCATCTCGCCTGGAGGGGAGAACCTCCTGGATTTTCTCGAGTTGCGGCAGGTGCCCCTCGACTTACGACGCTGACCTCAGGGACCCGCTCTGGTGGCCTCAGGAAAGGCCAGTCCCCATGCGAGTTGCTCGGGTCCTGTCGGGATTTCTCTCCCGTCGATGCCAGGTCCTAAGACCTTGAGTGGAGTTGGTGCCCCAACCGGAGGATTCCTCTCCTGTTCTGACATGGATCTTGGGGTACGTCTGGAGTCTCCCCAGCGGAGTCAGTCCTCGTATGGAGTGGGGCATGCACGTGCTCTTTCCTCCCGAGCTGTAGCAGCAGTTTCCCCGCTTCCCTTCGCGAGGATCACGGGGTCTGTGGGTTTCCCTCGAGGCTTTCCCGCGAGGCTTTCCCACAGGGCTGTCCCACGTGCCACCGTGGTGTGAGTCAATCCTCGGCTTGAAATTCGAGGCTGTGCAGGAAAAACAGGTTTCCCTGGAATGGACTGAGACATCTGGGTGACTCTGGGATGTGGCACGGACCCTGGAGTTCCTCTCGCCTTTCCTGTGGAGAGCGCCTCCTCTTGAGATGCGACGGGAACGCCGGGAATTCTTTCCGACCCACTCAGGGAAAGGATCCCTCCTCTCGAGCTAGTAGGCATAAACGGGGGCTCCTCTGGATGTGGGCAGGACTCTCATGCTTCCTCTCGAGAGCGGACGGTATGTCGGGGAACTTCTTGAGTTGCAGCCACGGTGTGAAGCACCGTTTGGAAGTTCCAGAGATTAGGTGTGATTAGCCTCGAGACGCCTCAGCAGAAATGGGGCTCATCTCGCCTGGAGGGGAGAACCTCCTGGATTTTCTCGGAGTTGCGGCAGGTGCTCTCGACTTACGACGCGGACCTCAGGGACCCGCTCTGGTGGCCTCAGGAAAGGCCAGTCCCCATGCGAGTAGCTCGCCGGGCTTCTCGGGATTCCTCTCCCGTCGATGCCTGGGCCTAATATCTTTTGTGGATTGGGTGCGGAACCTGAGGATTCCTCTCCAATGCTAACATGGATCTTGGGGTACTTCTGGAGTCTCCCCAGTGGAGTCAGTCCTCCTCTCGAGTGGGGGAATGCACGTTCGCCTTCCTCCCGAGCTGTAGCAGCAGTTTCGCCCTTCCCTTCGCATGGATCAAGGGGATCTGTGGCTTTCCCTCGAGGCTTTCCCACGAGGCTTGCCCAAGAGCCTTTCCCACAGGGCTGTCCTACGTTGCACCGTGGTGTGTGTCGATCCTCGGCTTGAAAGTTGAGGCAGTGCAGGGAAAACAGGTTTCCCTGGAATGTACGCAGACATCTGGGGGACTTCTGGGAATGGTGGCACGACCCTGGAATTCCTCTCGCCTTTCCTGTGGAGAGCCCATCCTCTTGAGTTGCGACGGAAAACGCCGGGAATTCTTACCCGAGCACGCAGGGAAAGTATCCCTCTCTCCGGCTAGGAGGCGGAACTGGGGCAACTGTGGATATGGGTGGGACTCTCGTGCTTCCTCTCGAGTGGAGACGGGTATGTCGGGGAACGTCTTTAGTTGCAGCAAGAGTGTGAAGGACCCTTTGGAAGTTCCAGAGGTTAGGTGTGATTAGCCTCGATATGCCTCAGCGGAAATGGGCCTCATCTCGCCTGGAGGGGAGAACCTCCTGGATTTTCTCGAGTTGCGGCAGGTGCTCTCGACTTACGACGGGGACCTCAGGGACCCGCTCTGGTGGCCTCAGGAAAGGCCAGTCCCCATGCGAGTAGCTCGCGGGCCTCTCGGGATTCCTCTCCCGTCGATGCCTGGGCCTAATATCTTTTGTGGAGTAGGTGCCGGAACCTGAGGATTCCTCTCCAGTGCTGACATGGATCTTGGGGTACTTCTGGAGTCTCGCCAGTGGAGTCAGTCCTCGTCTCGAGTGGGGGCATGCACCGTGCGCTTTCCTCCCGAGCTGTAGCAGCAGTGTCGCGCTTCCATTCGCCTGGATCAAGGATCTGTGGCTTTTCAAGGAGGCTTTCCCACGAGGCTTTCCCACGAGGCTTTCCCACGAGGCTATCCCACAGGGCTGTCCCACGTGCCACCGTGGTGTGAGTCAATCCTCGGCTTGAAAGTCGACGCCAGTGCAGGGAAAACAGGTTTCCCTGGAATGGACTGAGACATCTGGGGGATTCTGGGAATGTGGCTCGACCCAGGAGTTCCTCTCGCATTTCCTGTGGAGAGCGCCTCCTTTTGAGATGCGACGGGAACTCCGGGAATTTCTTTCCAGACCACGCAGGGAAAGGATCCCTCCTCTCAGGCCAGGAGGCGGAAACGGGGCTCCTCTGGATGAATGCGGGACTCTCGTGATTCCTCTCGAGTGGAGACGGGTATGTCGGGGAACTTCTTGAGTTGCAGCAAGGGTGTGAAGGACCCTTTGGAAGTTCCAGAGGTTAGGTGTGATTAGCCTCGAGACGCCTCAGCGGAAACGGGCCTCATCTGGCCTGGAGGGGAGAACCTCCTGGATTTTCTCGAGTTGTGGCAGGTGCTCTCGACTTACGACGGGGACCTCAGCGACCCGCTCTGGTGGTCTCAGGAAAGGCCAGTCCCCATGCGAGTTTTTCGGGGCCTCTCGGGATTCCTCTCCCGTCGATGCCGGGGCCTAAGACCTTTTGTGGAGTCGCTGCCGGCACCTGAGGATTCCTCTCCAGTGCTGACATGGATTTGGGGTTCTTCTGGAGTCTCCCCAGGGGAGTCAGTCCTCGTCTCGAATGGGGCATGCACGTGCGATTTCCTCTCGAGCTGTAGCAGCCAGTGTCACGCTTCCCTTCACGTGGATCAAGGGAATCTGTGGCTTTCACTCGAGGCTTGCCCAGGAGGTTTTCCCACAGGGCTGTCCCACGTGCCACCGTGGTGTGAGTCGATCCTCGGCTTGAAACTCGAGGCAGTGCAGGGAAAACAGGTTTCCCTGGAATGTACTGAGACATTTGGGGGACTCTGGGAATGGTGGCACGACCCTGGAGTTCCTCTCGCCTTTCCTGTGGAGAGCGCCTCCTCTTGAGATGCGACGGAAACCCCGGGAATTCTCTCCCGACCACGCATGGGAAGGATCCCTCCTCTCGAGCTAGGAGGCGGAAACGGGGCTCCTCTGGATGAGGGCGGGACTCTCGTGCTTCCTCTCAAGTGGAGACGGGTATGTCGGGGAACTTCTTGAGTTGCAGCAAGGGTGTGAAGGACCCTTTGGAAGTTCCAGAGGTTAGGTGTGATTAGCCTCGAGACGCCTCAGCGGAAATGGGCCTCATCTCGCCTGGAGGGGAGAACCTCCTGGATTTTCTCGAGTAGCGGCAGGTGCTCTCGACTTATGACGGGGACCTCAGGGACCCGCTCTGGTGGCCTCAGGAAAGGCCAGTCCCCATGCGAGTTGCTCGGGGGCCTCTCGGGATTCCTCTCCCTTCGATGCCGGGGCCTAAGCCTGCCGGGAGCCAGTGTGAGGAAGCCCGCCCGTGACAAGTTTATGAGGGAAGGAAGCTGACATAAGCAAGGCGTGCTCAGACTTCAGGAACCCCTCTGGAAATTTTTAAGCATGTACCCCAACAAAAATCTGCCCGTTTTTGTGCTCTGCTTTTTCACTCTTCTGACCTTTTCTGGAAAAAGTCAATTCAGGGCGTTAGTCTTCTGCATTTGAAAGAGTGTTTTCAATCCAAAAACCCTCTGCTGGCTTTCTAGCCTGCCTGTAGGACTCGTACAGCTGCGCTTGTGATTGTTTGAGGCCTCCTGACCGCAGGAGGCACAGGAAGCTTAAAACATCCTAGGAATGCAGGAGCTTCCGAGGAGTCAAAAGCTTTAGAATAGGACTGATTAAAAGTTTCATTTTTTGGGTCAATGCTTGCTGCCAAATTTTCATATTCTTTATTTTTAGATATAGTTGGTATATAGAAAAACAAGTAGTAGACCTGGTATTAGCAACATTAGATCTTTGAGTTAAGTACCTTCTTTGTTATAACCCACTGCACCTTTGTTCTATAGAGATGTAACTTTAATGCTTTAAGGAGATGCAGATTAAAGAAAAACACTTCAAGGGGAAACAAAATTAACATTCATTAAGGAAGAGAGCCAAAAAGTGTTAACAAGCCTCTTGGCCAGAAGATAATGTAAATCACCTGAGACCTTTTGTATACAAAATGATATACAGAAAGAATCTGGGTTGTGAACGCTACATAATTTTGTGTTATCCATTGATCTCCATGTTTTATCAAAAGTATAAAAGGCCTTCTGAACAATAAAGGAGGAGGCCAGGGGCCGGGGGCCAGTTTCTCGGACCAGCTTCTCGAACTAGTCTCTCAGCCTGGTTTCTTGGGACTCTGGCTCCCCCCGTGTCTTTCTCTCTCTTTCTTCTTCTCTACCTTTCCTTCTCTCTGCTCTTTACTTTAACTTCAGGCTGAATCTCCACCTGGAGTGCGGAGGCTCGCCAGGTCTACTTACTTGCCCCGGCTGTTAAGACCGCACGAAAGGAGCTTAAGGCGAGGCACCCTTAGATATTCAAGCGGGCGCCGGTGGCCCAACGTAGGTGGTGCAAATTCCTTGTCTGGAATTTTATTGGCCTTCCGCGTAAACCAAGCTATTCAGCCCTCTTTCTCCACTTAATCTTCTTACTACACTATAGTTTCCTAATCTAATCTTACATTAATAAATAAACAAGTCTTTCCACGCCAACGCCGACCACCCTTCGAATTCCCTGGATCCACCGGGGCTGGACCCGGCATAAGACCTTGTGTGGAGTCTGTGCCGGAACCTGAGGATTCCTCTCCAGTGCTGACATGGATCTTGGGGTACTTCTGAAGTCTCCCCAGGGGGAGTCAGTCTTCGTCGCGAGTGGGGGCATGCACGTGCGCTTTCCTCCCGAGCTGTAGCAGCAGTGTCATGCTCCCCTTCGCGTGGATCAAGGGATCTGTGGCTTTCCCACGAGGCTTTCCCTCGAGGCCCACGAGGCTTTCCGCAAGGCTTTCCCGCAGGGCTGTCCCACGTGCCACCGTGGTGTGAGTCGATCCTCGGCTTGAAAGTCGAGGCAGTACAGGGAAAACAGGTTTCCCTGGAATGGACTGAGACATCTGGGGGACTCTGGGAATGGTGGCACGACCCTGGAGTTCCTCTCGCCTTTCCTGTGGAGAGCGCCTCTTCTTGAGATGCCACGGGAACGCCGGGAATTCTTTCCCGACCACGCAGGGAAAGGATCCCTCCTCTCGATCTGGGAGGCGGAAACGGGGCTTCTCTGGATGAGGGCGGGACTCTCGTGATTCCTTCGAGTGGAGACGGGTATGTCGGGGAACTTCTTGAGTTGCAGCAAGGGTGTGAAGGACCCTTTGGAAGTTCCAGAGGTTAGGTGTGATTAGCCTCGAGACGCCTCAGCGGAAATGGGCCTCATCTCGCCTGGAGGGGAGAACCTCCTGGATTTTCTCGAGTTGCGGCAGGTGCTCTCGACTTATGACGGGGACCTCAGGGACCCGCTCTGGTGGCCTCAGGAAAGGCCAGTCCCCATGCGAGTTGCTCGGGGGCCTCTCGGGATTCCTCTCCCGTCGATGCCGGCCTAAGCCTGCCGGGAGCCAGTGTGAGGAAGCCGCCCGTGACAAGTTTATGAGGAAGGAAGCTGACATAAGCAAGGCGTGCTCAGACTTCAGGAACCCCTCTGGAAATTTTAAGCATGTACCCAACAAAAATCTGCCGGTTTTTGTGCTCTGCTTTTTCACTCTCTCTCCTTTCTCTGGAAAAGTCAATTCAGGGCGTTAGTCTTCTGCATTTGAAAGAGTGTTTCAATCCAAAAACCCTCTGATGGCTTTCTAGCCTGCCTGTTAGGACTCGTACAGCTGCGCTTGTGATTGTTTGAGGCCTCCTGACCGCAGGAGGCACAGGAAGCTTTAAAAACATCCTAAG
>NW_017196171.1:0-8606 GCF_001704415.2 Capra hircus
CCAAACCCCGTAACGCCTGACAAAAGCAGAAGCCACTAGGCCCCTGTGCCAGAGGAAGCCACTGAAGGCAGCAAGGCCACAGAGCTCCCCGACTCCATTCCCACATGAAGATGTGAGGATAAAGGGCCTCATCCAGCCAAGCACCCGCTCCCACCACCCCCAACCCCGGCCCCCGCCCCCCGCAGCACGCCCCCTGAAACAAACACTGTCTTCCCAGAAAAGAGAACGGAGAAGCCATGTGTGTGCCAAAGGAGCAAAGATGAACGAACGATGCCACGCCTCCGAATTTGGGCACACCTGACGCCTCGGAACCCCCGGCCTGCCGATGGGTCCCAGCCGTTCTCGGGTGGGAGGGGGGTCAACACATGGCCAGAGAGCCCTTGCCCAGGCCACCGCCAAATCCCCTGAGATGTGATCCGACCACAGGGACCGAGGGCAAACGTACCGCTTGAGGTGCTGGAGGAGCCGGACGAAGCCATGTGGGAGAGGCACACGGGCACGCTGCAGACTGCTGGCCGAGTGGGGCGGGGACCCAGCAGCTCAGGACTCTCTGGAGAACGGGAGGCGTCTCCGCCCACCATTGACGTCAATAGGGTTTGGGTGGGTAGATGGAGGGGGCGCCCCTGGCCTCTTTCCAAGCAGAGACCCTGGACGGAGTCCCGTGGAGCGAGTGGGCTTTTCCCGGGCACGGCTGTGCCCTGGACCGCCAAGATCCCCGTTGGGGTGGGCGGCAGTTCGGGGCTTTGGTTTGTGGCCCTCCCTCGCAGCGGGGGGTGGTTCAACCCCGAGTGATCAATCAGGGGCCCTCAGCAGTGCCAAGGGGAACTCACCGCCCAGCGAAACGCCCCTAGGTCCCTTTGAATTGGCCACCAACGCCCCCTTTCCCAGCCTGCCTTGCTCTGAGATTTCCGCCTTTTCACATTCCACAGGTCCCTGGCCTCGACTGTCCCCCGCTGGCTCCTCCGAGGCATTCCGGGACACCGGAACGCTCTCTCCAGCGCCTCCACCTAGATCCCTCGCTGTCCTCGCCTCCGTTTCCCCATGTCCCCGTCCCCAACTCCTCCGTGGGCTCTTGGCATCCTTTCCCTACAGCAGTCCCAGAGTGCCACCGCGAGGCTTTGAGTTGCCTGGAGCCCAAGGCTCTGCCAGAAGACCTGAGGGGCAGCGTCTGGACTGGCAGCTAATGCATTTGGGGCTTTTCTCACGTGGAGCCTGAGGCCCGCACCTCCGCGGGCAACCCCCAGCGCGAGTGCCCTGGAGATACCCGCCCAAGGGGACAGTGTATCCCCTACTGTGGGGAAGGAGGTTCCTGTTTTCCCTGCACTGGTTCGACTTTCACGCCGAGGATCGACTCACACCATGGTGGCAAGTGGAATAGCCCTGTGGGAAAGCCTCATGGGAAAGACTCCAGGGAAAGCCACAGATTCCTTGATCCACGAGAAGGGAAGCGTGACACTGCTGCTACCGCTCGGGAGGAAAGCGCACGTGGCATGACCCCACGCGAGCCGAGGACTGACGCAAGCTTGGGAGACTCCAGAAGTACGCCAAGATCCATGTCAGCACTGGAGAGGAATCCTCAGGTTCCGGTCCCGACTCCACACAAGGTCTTAGGCCCCGGCATCGACGGGAGAGGAATACTGAGAGGCCCCCTAGCACCTCGCATGGGGACTGGCCTTTCCTGAGGTCACCAGAGCGGGTCCCTGAGGTCTCCGTCGTAACTCGAGAGCACCTGCCAGCAACTCGAGAAAATCCAGGAGGTTCTCCCCTCCAGGCGAGATGAGGCCCATTTCCGCTGAGGCGTCTCGAGGCTAATCACACCTAACCTCTGGAACTTCCAAAGGGTCCTTCACACCCTTGCTGCAAGTCAAGAAGTTCTCCGACATACCCATATCCACTCGAGAGGAAGGAAGAGGGTCCCGCCCATATCCAGCAGAGCCCCGTTTCCGCCTCGTAGCTCGAGAAGAGGGATCCTTTCCCTTCGTCGTCGGGAAAGAATTCCCAGCCTTCCCGTCGCATCTCAAGAGGAGGCGCTCTCAACAGGAAAGACGAGAGGAACTCCAGGGTCGTGCCAGCATTCCAAGAGTCCCCCAGATGTCTAAGTCCATTCCAGAAGAAACTGTTTTCCCTGCACTGCCTCGACGTTCACGCCGAGGATCGACTCACACCACCGTGGCACGTGGGACAGCCCTGTTGGAAAGCCTCGTGGGAAAGCCTCAATGGAAAGCGACAGATCCCTTGATTCACACGTCGGCAAGCGTGACACTGCTGCTGCAGGTCGTGAGGAAATGGCAGGTGCATGCCCCCACACGAGATGAGGACTGACTCCCCTGGTGAGACTCCAGAAGTACGGAAAGATTCATGTCAGCAGTGGAGAGGCATACTCGGGGTCTGGCCCCGACTCCACACAAGGTCTTAGGCACCGGCATCGATGGGAGAGGAATCCCTAGAGGCCCCCTGGTAACTCACATGGGGACTGGACTTTCCTGAGGCCACCAGAGCGGGTCCCTGAGGACCCGTCATAACTCGAGAGCACCTGCCGCAACTGGGTAAAATCCAGGAGGTTCTCCCCTCCAGGCGGGATGAGGCCCATTTCCTCTGAGGTGTCTGGAGGCTCATCACACCTAACCTCTGGAAATTAAAAAGGGTCCTTGCTGAAACTCAAGAAGTTCCCCGACATACCCGTCTCCACACGAGAGGAAGCACGAGGGTCCCGCCCACATTCAGAGGAACCCCGTTTCCGAGATGAAGGATCCTATCCTGCTTAGTCAGGAAAGATTTTTCGGCGTTCCCATGGCATCTCAAGAGCAAGGGTTCTCAATAGGAAAGGCGAGAGGAACTCCAGGGTCGTGCCACCATTTCAAGAGTCCCCCAGATGTCTCAGTCCATTTCAGAGGAACACGTTTTCCCAGCACTGCCTCGACTTTCACGCCGAGGATCCACTCACACCATGGTGGCATGTGGGACAGCCCTGTGAGAAAGACTCAAGGGAAAGCCACAGATCCCTTGATCCCCGCGACGGGAAGCGTGACACATCTGCTACACTGTCCCATGAGGTCACGGTAGTATGTCGAGAGTACCTGCCGCAACTCGAGAAAATCCAGGAGGTTCTCTGCTCCAGTCGAGATGAGGCCCATTTTCTCTGCGGCGTCTCGAGAGTAATCACACCTAAACTCTGGAACTTCCAAAGTGTCCTAAACACCCTTGCTAAAACTCAAGAAGTTCCCCGACATACCCGTCTCCACTCCAGAGGAAGCACGAGGGTCCGGCCACCGCCAGAGGAGCTCCGTTTCCGCCGCCAAGCTCGAGATGAGGGATCCTTCCCTGCTTCCTCGGGAAAGAATTCCCGACGTTTCGACGCATCTCAAGAGGAGGCGCGCTGCACAGGAAAGGCGGAGAGGAACTCATGGGTCGTGGCACCATTCCAAGAGTCCCCCAGATGTCTCAGTCCATTCCAGAGGATCCTGTTTTCCCTGCACTGCCTCGACTTTCACGCCGAGGATCGACTCACACCACGGTGGCACGTGTGACAACCCTGTGGGAAAGCCTCGTGGGAAAGCCTAGAGGGAAAGCCACAGATCCCTTAATCCACGCGACGGGAAGCGTGACACTGCTGCTACAGCACGGGAGGAAAGCGCACGTGCATGCCCCTACTCGAGACGAGAACTGACTCCCCTGGGGAGACTCCAGAAATACCCCAAGATGCATGTCAGCCCTGGAGAGGAATCCTCAGGTTCCGGCCCCGACTCCACACAAGGTCTTAGGCCCTGGCATCGACGGGAGAGGAATAGCGACAGGACCTATAGCAACTCGCATGGGGACTGGCCTTTCCTGAGGTCACCAGAGCGGGTCCATGAGGTCCCCGTCGTAAGTCGAGAGCACCTGCCGCAACTCGGTAAAATCCAGGAGGTTCTCCCCATGCAGGTGAGATGAGGCCCGTTTCCACTGAGGTGTCTCGAGGCTAATCACACGTGAACTCTGGAAATTCTAAAGAGTCTTTCACAGTCATGCTGCAACTCAAGAAGTTCCCCGACATACCCGTCTCCACTCAAGAGGAAGCACGAGGGTCCCGGCCACATCCAGAGGAGCTCCGTTTCCGGCTCGTAGCTCGAGATGAGGGATCCTTTCCCTACTTTGGTCGGGAAAGAATTCCCCGGCATTCCCATCGCATCTCAAGAGGAGGCGCTCTCCAAAGGAAAGGGGAGAGGAACTGCAGGGTCGTGCCACCATTCCAAGACTCCCCCAGATGTCTCAGTCCATTCCACAGGAACCTGTTTTCCCTGCACTGCCTCGGCTTTCACGCCGAGGATCGACTCACAGCACCGTGACACGTGGGACAGCCCTGTGGGAGAGCCTCGTGGGAAAGACTCGAGGGAAAGTCACAGATCCCTTGGGTCCACGCAAGCAGAAGCGTGACACTGTTACTACAGCATGGGAGGAAAGGGCACGCTCATGCCCCCACTCGAGACGAGGCCTGAATCCCCTGGGGAGACTCCAGAGGTACCCCAAGACCCATGTCAGCACTGGAAAGGAATCCTCAGGTTCCGGCACCGACTGCACACAAGGTCTTAGGCCCCGAAATCGACGGGAGAGGAATCCCGAGAGGCCCCCGAGCAACTCGCATGGGGACTGGCCTTTCCTCAGGCCACCAAAGCGGGGTCCTTGTGGTCCAGGTCGTAAGTCGAGAGCACCTGCCGCAACTCCGAGAAAATCCAGGAGGTTCTCCCCTCCAGGTGAGATGAGGCCCATTTCCGGCTGAGGCATCTCGAGGATAATCACACCTAACCTCTCGAACTTCCAAAGAGTCCTTCACACCCTTGCTTCAACTCAAGAAGTTCCCCGACATACCCGTCTCCACTTGAGAGGAAGCACAAGAATCCCGCCCACATTCAGTGGAGCCTCTTTTCTGCCTCCTGGCTCGAGAGGAGGGATCCTTTCCCTGCGTGTTCGGTCAAGAATTCCCGGCGTTCCCATCGCATCTCAAGAGGAGGCGCTCTCCACACTAAAGACGAGAGGAAACTCAGGGTCGTGCCACCATTCCCAGAGTCCCCCATGTGTCTCAGTCCATTCCAGGGAAAACTGTTTTCCCTGCCCTGCCTCGACTTTCAAGCCAAGGATCGACTCACACCACTCTAGCACGTGGGACAGCCCTGTGGAAAAGCCTCGTGGGAAAGCCTCGAGGGAAAGCCTCGAGGGAAAGCCAGAGATCCCTTGATCCACGCGAAGGGAAGCGTGACACTGCTGCTACAGCTCGGGAGGAAAGCGCACGTGCATGGCCCCACTCGAGACGAGGACTTACTCCCTGGGGAGACTCCAGAAGTACCCAAGAACCATGTCAGCACTGGGAGAGGAATCCTCAGGTTATGGCACCGACTCCACACAAGGTCTTAGGCCCCCGGCATCGATGGGAGAGGAATACCAAAAGGCCCCTGAGCAACTCGCATGGGTACTGGCCTTTCCTGAGGCACCAGAGCGGGTCCCTGAGGTCCCCGTCCTTAAGTCGACAGCACCTGCCGCAACTCAAGAAAATCGAGGAGGTTCTCCCCTCCAGGCGAGATGAGGCCCTTTTCCGCTGAGACGCCTCGAGGCAAATCACACCTAAACTCTGGAACTTCGAAAGGGTCCTTCACACCCTTGCTGCAACTCCAGAAGTTCCCCGACATACCCGTCTCCACTCGAGAGGAAGCACGAGAGCCCAGCCCACATTCAGATGAGCCGTGTTCCGCTTCGTAGTTCGAGAGGAGGGATCCTTTCCCTGCGTGTCCGGAAAGAATTCCCGGCGTTCCCGTCGCATCTCAAGAGGAGGCGCTCTAAACAGTAAAGGTGAGAGGAACTCCAGGTCGTGCCACCATTCCCAGAGTCCCCCGGATGTCTCAGTCAATTCCAGGGAAACCTGTTTTCCCTGCACTGCCTCGACTTTCAATCCGAGGATAGAGAAACACCACGGTGGCACGTGGGACAGCCCTGTGGGAAAGCCTCGAGGGAAAGCCTCGTGGGAAAGCCTCGAGGTAAAAGCCACAGATCCCTTGATCCACGTGAAGGGAAGCGTGACACTGCTGATACAGCTTGGGAGGTAAGCGCACGTGCATGCCCCCACTCGAGACGAGGACTGACTCCCAGGGGAGACTCCAGAAGTACCCCAAGATCCATGTCAGCACTGGAGAGAAATCCTCAGGTTTCCAGCACCGACTCCACACAAGGTCTTAGGCCTGGCATCGACGGCAGAGCAATCCCGAGAGGCCCCGAGCAACTCGCATGGGGCCTGGCCTTTCGTGAGGCCACCAGAGCGGGTCCCTGAGGGCCCCATCGTAAGTCGAGAGCACCTGCGGCAACTCGAGAAAATCCAGGAGGTTCTCCCCTCCAGGCGAAATGAGGCCCATTTCCGCTGAGGCGTCTCGAGGCTAATCACACCTAACCTCTGGAACTTCCAAAGGGTCCTTCACACCCTTGCTGCGACTCCAAGAAGTTCCCCGACATACCCGTCTCCACTCGAGAGGAAGCACGAGAGTCCCGCTGACATCCAGAGGAGCCCCATTTCTGCCTCCTAGCTCGAGAGGAGGGATGCTTTCCCTGCGTGGTCGGGAAAGAATTCCCGACGTTTCTGTCGCATCTGAAGAGGAGGCGCTCTCCACAGGAAAGACGAGAGGCCACTCCAGGATCGTGCCACCATTCCCAGAGTCCCCGAGATGTCTCAATCCATTCCAGGGAAACCTGTTTTCCCTGCACTTGCCTCGACTTTCAAGCCGAGGATCGACTCACACCACGGTGGCAAGTGGGACAGCCCTGTGGAAAGCCTCGAGGGAAAGCCTCGTGGGAAAGCCTCGAGGGAAAGCCACAGATCCCTTGATCCACGCGAAGGGAAGCGTGACACTGCTGCTACAGCTCGGAGGAAAGCGCACGTGCATGCCCCCACTCGAGACGAGGACTGACTCCCCTGGGAGACTCCAGAAGTACCCCAAGTTCCATGTCAGCACTGGAGAGGAATCCTCAGGTTCCGGCACCGACTCCACACAAGGTCTTATGCCGGCTTCCAGCCCCGGTGGATCCAGGGAATTCGAAGGGTGGACGGCGTTGGCGTGGAAAGACTTGTTTATTTATTAATGTAAGATTAGATTAGGAAACTATATTGTAGTAAGAAGGTTAAGTGGAGGAAGAGGACTGAATAGCTTGGTTTACGCGGACGGCCAATAAAATTCCAGACAAGGAATTTGCACCACCTACGTTGGGCCACCGGCACCGCTTGAATATCTAAGGGTGCCTCGCCTTAAGCTCCCTTTCGTGTGGTCTTAACAGCCAGGACAAGTAAGTAGACCTGGCGAGCCTCCGCACTCCAGGTGGAGATTCAGCCTGAAGTTAAAGTAAAGAGCAGAGAGAAGGAAAGGTAGAGAAGAAGAAAGAGTGAGAAAGACACGGGGGGAGCCAGAGTCCAAGAAACCAGGCTGAGAGACTAGTTCGAGAAGCTGGTCCGAGAAACTGGCCCCCGGCCCTGGCCTCCTCCTTTATTGTTCAGAAGGCCTTTTATACTTTTGATAAAACATGGAGATCAATGGATAACACAAAATTATGTAGTGTTCGCAACCCAGATTCTTTCTGTATATCATTTTGTATACTAAAGGTCTCAGGTGATTTACATTATCTTCTGGCCAAGAGGCTTGTTAACACTTTTGGCTCTCTCCTTAATGAATGTTAATTTTGTTCCCCTGAAGTGTTTTTCTTTAATCTGCATCTCCTTTAAAGCATTAAAGTTACATCTCTATAGAACAAAGGTGCAGTGGGTTATAACAAAGAAGGTACTTAACTCAAAGATCTAATGTTGCTAATACCAGGTCTACTACTTGTTTTTCTATATACCAACTATATCTAATAATAAAGGATATGAAAATTTGGCAGCAAGCATTGACCCAAAAAATGAAACTTTTAATCAGTCCTATTCTAAAGATTTTGACTCCTCGGAAGCTCCTGCATTCCTAGGATGTTTTAAGCTTCCTGTGCCTCCTGCGGTCAGGAGGCCTCAAACAATCACAAGCGCAGCTGTACGAGTCCTACAGGCAGGCTAGAAAGCCATCAGAGTTTTTTGGATTGAAACACTCTTTCAAATGCAGAAGACTAACGCCCTGAATTGACTTTTTCCAGAAAAGGTCAGAAGAGTGAAAAAGCAGAGCACAAAAACCGGCAGATTTTTTGTTGGGGTACATGATTAAAAATTTCCAGAGGGGTCCCTGAAGTCTGAGCATGCCTTGCGTATGTCAGCTTCCATCCTCATAACCTTGTCACGGGCGGGCTTCCTCACACTGGCTCCCGGCAGTCTTAGGCCCGGCATCGACGGGAGAGGAATCCCGAGAGGCCCCCGAGCAACTCGCATGCGGACTGGCCTTTCCTGAGGCCAACAGAGTGGGTCCCTGAGGTCCCCGTCGTAAGTCGAGAGCACCTGCCGCAACACGAGAACATCCAGGAGGTTCTCCACTCCAGGCGAGATGAGGCCCATTTCCGCTGAGGCGTCTCGAGGCTAATCACACCTAAACTCTGGAACTTCCAAAGGTCCTTCACACCCTTGCTGCAACTCAAGAAAGTTCCCCGACATACCCGTCTCCACACTCGAGAGGAAGCAC
>NW_017196172.1:0-8605 GCF_001704415.2 Capra hircus
TCACAGGGAAAGGCAAAGACTCCTCCATACATTCTCCTCTATCCCCTTTGCTCTGGAGGAGAGCTCTAGTGAGAGGCCTAGGTCTTTCAGGAAAAATTCTTGGCTTGGACAGGATCTCACCCTGTTGTGAACCTGCATATCCAACCAGGGGCACAGAGCACCTGTTTCAGTAAAGTGGGCCTGAAAGGGTGCAGCCTAGCAAGAGTTTGAAAATCCATTCAAATTGCTGTTTTTGTACCTCTGACAGAGCGAGCTTGGCTCCACCCTTTGGCAGTGAGGAGAAAAGAGGCATGACACCTCCCCAAGGGGACATGGGGCCTATTCGAGGGAAAGGCCCTTGTGGAGATGAGGCAGGAAGGCACACAGTCGTGTCAAACACACTCCCACTGCTTGCTTCTTCAGGGCACACCCGGCTATCAGCTAGGAATGTCTTTGCAATGATCACAAAGGGAAGGGAGATACAGGGCCTGCTTCAGGACCTCCGGTGCTCTGAGCAAAATCTCGAGTCTCCCGTTGTTGGTCAAGGTCAAGGTCAAGTTCAAGATCAAGTTGAAGTTCAAGGTCAAGGTCAAATTCAAGTTGAAGTTCACAGGTCAAGGCAGTCAAGTTCAAGTCAAGGTCAAGGTTCAAGTTGAAGTTCAAGTTCAAGTTGAAGTTCAAGGTCAAGGTTTCAAAGTTCAAGTTCAAGTTCAAGTTCAAGTTGAAGTTCAAGTTCAAGGTCAAGTTCAAGTTCAAGTTCAAGTTCAAGTTCAAGTTCAAGGTCAAGTCAAGTTCAAGTACAAGTTCAAGATCAAGTTCAACGTCAAGTTCAAGTTCAAGTTCAAAGTCAAGTTCAAGTTCAAGGTCAAGTTCAAGTTTCAAGGTCAAGTGAAGTCAAGTTCAGTTCAAGGTCAAGGTCAAGGCCAATTTCAAGTTCAAAGTCAAGTCAAGGTCAAGTTCAAGGTCAAGGTCAAGTTCAAGTTCAAGGGCAGGGCAAGGCCAAGCCCAAGACCAAGGCAAAGGGCACCGCCAAGGGCAAGGCCAAGCCAGGCCAAGGCAAAGGCCAAGGCCCACCAAAGCGAAGCCCAAACTCCGTAACGCCTGACAAAAGGCAGAAGCCACTAGGCCCCTGTGCAGAGGAAGCCACTGAAGGCAGCAAGGCCACAGAGCTCCCCGACTCCCATTCCCACAGGAAGATGTGAGGATAAAGGGCCTCATCCCAGCACAGCACCCGCTCCCACCACCCCGCAACCCCGGCCCCCGCCCCCCGCACGCACAACCCTGAAACAACACTGGAAAAACGAGAACGGAAGCCATGTGTGTGCCAAAGGAGCAAGATGAACGATGACGCCACCCCCATCTTGGGCACACCTGACGCCTCGGAACCCCGGGCCTGGCCGATGGGTCCCGCCGTTCTTGGGTGGAGGGGTCAACACATTGGCGAGAGCCTTTGCCCAGGCCACCCGCAAATCCCCTGAGATGTGATCCGACCACAGGGACCGAGGGCAAACGTACCGCTTGAGGTGCTGGAGGAGCAGACGAAGCCATGGTGGGAGAGGCACACGGGCACGCTGCAGACTGCTGGCCGAGTGGGCGGGGACCCAGCAGCTTAGGACTCTGGAGAACGGGAGGCGTCTCCGCCACATTGACGTCAATAGGGTTTGGGTGGGTAGATGGAGGGGGCTGCCCCTGGCCTCGTTCCAAGCAGAGACCCTGGACGGAGTCCCGTGGAGCGAGTGGGCTTTTCCCGGGCACAGCTGTGCCCTGGACGCCACGATCCCCGTTGGGGTGGGCGGGGCAGTTCGCGCGGGCTTTGGTTTGTGGCCCTCCCTCGCAGCGGGGGTGGGATCAACCCCGGGTGGATCAATCAGGGGCCCTCAGCAGTGCCAAGGGAGCTTACCACCCAGGAAACGCCCCAAGGTCCCTTTGAATTGGCCACCAACGCCCCCTTTCCCAGCCTGCCTTGCTCTGGGATTTCTTGCCTTTTCACATTCCACAGGTCCCTGGGCCTCGACTGTCCCCCGCTGGCTCCTCCGAGGCATTCCGGGACACCAGACGCTCTCTCCAGCGCCTCCACCTAGATCCCTCGCTGTCCTCGCCTCCGTTTTCCCCCATGCCCCCTCCGCAACTCCTCCGTGGGCTCTTGGCGTCCTTTCACTACAGCAGTCACAGAGTGCCAACACCGAGGGCTTTGAGTTGCCTGGAGCCCAAGGCTCCGGCCAGAGACCTGAGGGGCCAGCGTTTGGACTGGCAGCTAATGCCATTTGGGGCTTTTCTCACATGGAGCCTGAGGCCCGCACCTCCGCGGAAAACCACCACCAGTGCCCAGATACCACCAAGGGGACCACCACCTACTGTGGGGAAGGAGGTCCCTGTTTTCCCTGCACTGGTTCGACTTTCACGCTGAGGATCGACTCACACTATGATGGCAAGTGGAATAGCCCTGTGGGAAAGCCTCATGGGAAAGACTCCAGGGAAAAGCCACAGATTCCTTGATCCACGAGAAGGGAAGCGTGACACTGCTACTACACTCGGGAGGAAAGCGCACGTGCATGACCCCACTCGAGCCGAGGACTGACGCCACTTGGGAGACCCAGAAGTACGCCAAGATCCATGTCAGCACTGGAGAGGAATCCTCAGGTTCCGGTCCGACTTCACACAAGGTCTTAGGCCCCGGCATCGATGGAGAGGAATCCTGAGAGGCCCCCTAGCCCCTCGCATGGGGACTGGCCTTTGCTGAGGTCACCAGAGTGGGTCCCTGAGGTCTCCGTCGTAAGTCGAGAGCACCTGCCGCAACTCGAGAAAATCCAGGAGGTTCTCCCCTCCAGGCGAGATGAGGCCCATTTCCGCTGAGGCGTCTCGAGGCTAATCACACCTAACCTCTGGAACTTCCAAAGGGTCCTTCACAACCTTGCTGCAACTCAAGAAGTTCCCTGACATATCCGTCTCCACTAGAGAGGAAGCACGAGAGTCCTGCCCACATCCAGAGGAGCTCGGTTTCCGCCTCCTAGCTCGAGAGGAGGGATCCTTTCCCTGCGTGGTCGGGAAAGAATTCCCGGCGTTCCGGCGCATCTCAAGAGGAGGCGCTCTCCACAGGAAAGGCGAGAGGAACTCCAGGGTCGTGCCACCATTCCCTGAGTCCCCAGATGTCTCAGTCCATTCCAGGGAAACCTGTTTTCCCTGCACTGCCTCGACTTTTAAGCCGAGGATCGTCTCACACAACGGTGGCACGTGGAACAGCCCTTTGGGAAAGCCTCGTGGGAAAGCTTTGAGCGAAAGCCACAGATACCTTGATCCACGCGAAGAGAAGCGTGACACTGCTCCTACATATCGGAGGAAAGCGCACGTGCATGCCCCCACTCGAGACGAGGACTGACTCCCCTGGGGAGACTCCAGAAGTACAGCAAGATCCATGTCAGCACTGGAGAGGAATGCTCAGGTTCCAGCACCGACTCCACACAAGATCTTAGGACCCGGCATCGACAGGAGAGGAATCCCGAGAGGCCCCGAGCAACTTGCATGCTGACGGGCCTTTCCTGAAGCCACCAGAGCGGGTCCCTGAGGTCCCCATCGTATGTCGAGAGCACCTGCCAGAACTCGAGAAAATCCAGGAGGTTGTCCCCTCCAGGTGAGATGAGGCCCATTTCCGCTGAGGCGTCTCGAGGCTAATCACATCTAACAATTGGAACTTCCAAAGGGTCCTTCACACCCTTGCTGCAACTCAAGAAGTTCCCCGACATACCCGTCTCCACTCGATTGGAAACAGGAGAGTCCGCCCATATCCAGAGGAGTCCCGTTTCCGCCCCCATGCTCGGGAGGAGGGATCCTTTCCCTGCGTGGTCGGGAAAGAATTCCCGACGTTCCCGTCGCATCTCAAGAGGAGGCGCTCTCCACAGGAAAGGCGAGAGGAACTCCAGGGTCGTGCCACCATTCCCAGAGTCCCCAGATGTCTCAGTCCATTCCAGGGAAACGTGTTTTCCCTGCACAGCCTCGACTTTCAAGCGAGGATCGACTAACACCACGGTGGCATGTAGGACAGCCCTTTGGGAAAGCCTCGTGGGAAGCCTCGTGGAAAGCCTCGTGGGAAAGCCTCGAGGGAAAGCCACAGATCCCTTGATCCACGCGAAGGGAAGTGTGACACTGCTGCTACAGCTCGGGAGGAAAGCGCATGTGCATGCCCCCACTCAAGACGAGGACTGACTCCACTGGAGAGACTCCAGAAGTACCCCCAAAATCCATGTCAGCACTGGAGAGGAATGCTCAAGTTCCGGCACCGACTCCACACAAGGTCTTAGGCCCAGCATCGACGGGAGAGGAATCCGAGAGGCCCCCGAGCAACTCCCATGGGGACTGGCCTTTCCTGAGGCCACCAGAGCGGGTCCCTGAGGTCCCCATCGTAAGTCGAGATCACCTGCCATAAATCGAGAAAATCCAGGAGGTTCTCCCCTCCAGGCGAGATGAGGCCCATTTCCGCTGAGGTGTCTCGAGGCTAAACAAATCTAACACCTGGAACTTCCAAAGGGTCCTTCACACCCTTGCTGCAAATCAAGAAGTTCCCCGACATACTCGTCTCCACTCGAGAGGAAGCACGAGAGTCCCGCCCACATCCAGAGGAACCCCGTTTCCCCTCCTAGCTCGAGAGGAGGGTTCCTTTCCCTGCGTGGTCGGGAAAGAATTCCAGGCGTTTCCGTCGCATCTCAAGAGGAGGTGCTCTCCACAGGAAAGGCAGAGGACTCCAGGGTCGTGCCACCATTCCGAGTCCCCCAGATGTCTCAGTCCATTCCAGGGAAACCTGTTTTCCCTGCACTGCCTCGACTTTCAAGCCGAGGATCGACTCACACCACGGTGGCACGTGGGCAGCCCTGTGGAAAAGCCTAGTGGGAAAGCCTCGAGGGAAAGCCACAGATCCCTTGATCCACGCGAAGGGAAGCGCGTCACTGCTGCTACAGCTCGGGAGGAAAGCGCACGTGCATGCCCCACTCGACACGAGGACTGACTCCCCTGGGGAGACTCCAGAAGTACCCAAGATCCATGTCAGCACTGGAGAGGAATCCTCAGGTTCCGGCACCCACTCCACACAAGATCTTAGGCCCCGGCATCGACGGGAGAGGAATCCGAGAGGCCCGCGAGCAACTCGGATGGGGACTGGCCTTTCCTGAGGCCAGCAGAGCGGGTCCCTGAGGTCCCCGTCGTAAGTCGAGAGCACCTGCCGCAACTCGAGAAAATCCAGGAGGTTCTCCCCTCCAGGCGAGATGAAGCCCATTTCCGCTGAAGCGTCTGGAGGCTAATCACACCTAACCTCTGGAACTTCCAAAGGGTCCTTCACACCCTTGCTGCAACTCAAGAAGTTCCCCGACATACCCATCTCCTCTCGATAGGAAGCACGAGGGTCCCGCCCACATCCAGAGGAGCCCCTTTCCTCCTCGTAGCTCGAGATGTGGGATCCTTTCCCTGCTTCGTCGGGAAAGAATTCCCGGCGTTCCCGTCGCATCTCGAGTGGAGGCGCTCTCCACAGGAAATGCGAGAGGAACTCCAGAGTCGTGCCACCATTCCAAGAGTCCCCTAGATGTCTCAGTCCATTCCAGAGGAACCTGTTTTCCCTGCACTACCTCGACTTTCACGCCGAGGTTCGACTCACACCTCGGCGGCATGTGGGACAGCCCTCTGGGATAGCCTCGTGGTAAAGCCTGGAGGAAAAGCCACAGATCACTTGATCCACGCGACTGTGACACTGCTGCTACAGCTCCTTCGCCAATGCATGCCCCCATTCGAGACGAAGACTGACTTCCCTGGGGGGGCTCCAGAGTACCCCAAGATCCATGTCAGCACTGTAGAGGAATCCTCAGGTTCCTGCCCCAACTCCTCACAAGGTCTTTTTTTTTCTTTCCTTTTTACTCTTTTCTTTGCATTTATTTAAACACAGTTCTCAAAACTTTTGAGTGAAATTGGGCCTCCTTTGGTAAGCAAAGAACCTGAAAGTAGTATTTAAAAAAACGAACAGGCAAAGTCTTCAGATCATCCACAACACAGGTGTAGTGTTCCCTTCTTTTTTCTCAAAACTCTGAAGCACCCAGTTTTTCCATATAGTCTTAAAAGCTAGAAGAACAAGAGTACATTTGTGGTGGAATATTATTTTCACTTGCTGATTACTAATTGAAATACCATTATCCCCTTCTAACAGCTTTAAGAAATAGCCTTTTTAAGGCATACATTGTGCAACTCATCTTATTCCCTGCTATGTATAATACAGATTACATAAAGGCTGTCAAAGTCACATTTATATAAGAATTAAGCATTTGCTGTATTGAAAGATCTTTAGTTTTTAACACTAGCAGTATAGAGTTACAGAGCGTAATTTTTATCACTTAACTGCAGGTATATTAAGTATGGTATGTTTCATGGACTCGAGGAAAACGGGCATTTTTTTCTTTAATTTACTACTGACAATCTAATCAGAACAGTTCTCCTAAGCATTGATATGTTAGAAAGAAAAGTAAAAACCAAACGTTATTGTTGCTTTTTGCCATTTGGTAGCATTTTACACACAGGCTTCAATCTTCAGAATACCCTGTATTCAGTAGAAAAACCATTTAAATGAAGTTCTGTACAATAGAAACTTCTCAGCAGTCAAAATTTTAGACTGTAAAAAAATACATGTAAAACATACTTTTCTGAAAACACTTAACTTTGAACAAAGCACCGAACTACACAAATGCAGAATGAAAACAGCATTTCAACTCCACCAAAAGTAGTCATCATAAAAGGTGTAAAAGTCACCTAACTTCACCAGGCACTGTTCACTTTTTAAACAGGAGACAATAAAAAATATTGTCCACAAACAATATCCCAACTCTAGGGCAGGTTTCAGAAAGTCTTCATCTTCATGCTTTAATAGCGACGAGGTGAGTATGATCGCGATCTGGAACGTGATCTGTATCCTCCACGACTATAGTAGGGAGAAGGTGACCGTCTTCTGTATTTCTGATCCCTGTCTTGAGCAGCTCTCCATCCTCCTCCTCCTCCTCCTCCTCCTCTGTACGATCTGCTGTAATAGTCCCGATCATCATAGCCTCGATCATATCCTCTGTCATAGTAATCTCGGCGTGAGCTGCCATAGGTAGGTCTCCCCCATGTAAATTCCTGCTGTTGGAGTATGTGGTCTTTCGTTATGGAGAAGTCAACTCTGATCCTACATCCATCAAGCTCCATTCCATTGGCACGCTCTTTTGCTTCCTTGGCATCATCTACATTTTCAAAGTATACAAAGGCAAATCCTTTGAACGTCTAGACTGCTGGTCATATACAATAGATACATCAGCAATTGGGCCATATTTAGAGAACATTTCTCTTAGATCTCTTTCTGTAGTATACAAGCTCAATCCAAATACTCCAAGACAACAGTTAGGATCAGGATTTGCCCGATTCCCAACATGACGCCAGCGAGTAGACATGGGAGAATGACTGTGGCTATGCCGTCTTCGATAATCTCTGCTGTAAGATCTGCTACGAGATCTTCTATGGGACCGGGACCGAGATCGTGACCTTGTATAATGCCTCCGAGAACTTCTTCTGGATCTAGACCTAGATTCCGATCTGGACCTGGACTTTGATCTGGAACGCCTGGAATCTTCCTTGGAGCGAGACCTTGCAGGGGTATGACTTGCAGATTTCCCAGATCCATGAGCACTTCCGCTTCTGGAAGCAGAACGGGATTCCCCCTCGCCGTAGTTCTCCTCGCGCTGTCGCTCATGACTTTCACTGCTGTCGCCGCTCGATGTGCTTCAATCGAAGCTGCCAACCTCTCGCACCTTCAGTGTAGAGGCTCCGCCGCAGCCTCACACCACACACCGGTGCCCCAGGCACTGAGAACCGAAACGCTCCGCGTCGCCTCCGCTCGGCTCTCCACACAAGGTCTTAGGCCCCGGCATCGACGTGAGAGGAATCCTGAGAGGCCCCCTAGCAACTCCCATGGGCACTGGCCTTTTCTGAGGCCAGGAGCGGGTCCCTGAGGTCCCATCCTAAGACGAGAGCACCTGCTCCAACTCAAGATAATCCAGGAGGTTCTCCCCTCCAGGCGAGATGAGGCCCATTTCCCCTGAGGCATCTCGAGGCTAATCACACCTAACCTCTGGAACTTCCAAAGGGTCTTTGACACCCCTGCTGCAAGTCAAGAAGATCACCGACATACCGTCTCCACTCGAGATGAAGCACGAGGGTCCGCCCACATCCAGAGGAGCCCGCGTTTCCCCTCGTATCTAGAGAGGAGGGATCCTTTCCCTGCGTGGTCGGGAAAGAATTCCTGGCGTTCCCGTCGCATCTCAAGAGGAAGTGCTCTCCACAGGAAAGGCCCAGAGGAACTCCAGGGTCGTGCCACCATTCCAAGAGTTCCCCAGATGTCTCAGTCCATTCCAGAGGAACCTGTTTCCCTGCACTGCCACGACTTTCACGCGAGGATCGTCTCACACCAAGGTGGCATGTGGGACAGCCCTGTGGGAAAGCCTCATGGGAAAGCCCCCTAGAGGGAAAGCACAGATCCCTTGATCCACGCGACGGGAAGCGTGACACTGCTGCTACCGCCTCGGGAGGAAAGCGCACGTGCATGCCCCCACTCGAGACGAGGACTGAC